>NC_046619.1:22509830-22712805 GCF_900324465.2 Anabas testudineus
ATAGACTAACAGTAGTTAGTTTAGAACTTCACTTCACTTAGTCTTTTTAATATAGAAACTAGACAGTAGTTAGTTTAGAACTTCACTTTAGTCTTTTTAATAATAGAAACTAGACAGTAGTTAGTTTAGAACTTCACTTCACTTTAGTCTTTTTAATAATAGAAACTAGACAGTAGTTAGTTTAGAACTTCACTTCACTTCAGTCTTTTTAATAATAGAAACTAGACAGTAGTTAGTTTAGAACTTCACTTCAGTCTTTTTAATAATAGAAACTAGACAGTAGTTAGTTTAGAACTTCACTTCAGTCTTTTTAATAATAGAAACTAGACAGTAGTTAGTTTAGAACTTCACTTCACTTTAGTCTTTTTAATAATAGAAACTAGACAGTAGTTAGTTTAGAACTTCACTTCAGTCTTTTTAATAATAGAAACTAGACAGTAGTTAGTTTAGAACTTCACTTCAGTCTTTTTAATAATAGAAACTAGACAGTAGTTAGTTTAGAACTTCACTTCACTTCAGTCTTTTTAATAATAGAAACTAGACAGTAGTTAGTTTAGAACTTCACTTCAGTCTTTTTAATAATAGAAACTAGACAGTAGTTAGTTTAGAACTTCACTTCAGTCTTTTAATAATAGAAACTAGACAGTAGTTAGTTTAGAACTTCACTTTAGTTTTTTAATTAGAAACTAGACAGTAGTTGTTTAGAACTTCACTTCACTTCAGTCTTTTTATTAATAGAAACTAGACAGTAGTTAGTTTAGAACTTCACTTCACTTCAGTCTTTTTATTAATAGAAACTAGACAGTAGTTAGTTTAGAACTTCACTTCACTTCAGTCTTTTTATTAATAGAAACTAGACAGTAGTTAGTTTAGAACTTCACTTCTCTTTTTAATAAAACTAGACAGTAGTAGTTTAGAACTTCACTTCAGTCTTTTTAATAATAGAAACTAGACAGTAGTTAGTTTAGAACTTCACTTCAGTCTTTTTAATAGAAACTAGACAGTAGTTAGTTTAGAACTTCACTTCACTTTAGTCTTTTTAATAATAGAAACTAGACAGTAGTTAGTTTAGAACTTCACTTCAGTCTTTTTAATAATAGAAACTAGACAGTAGTTAGTTTAGAACTTCACTTTAGTCTTTTAATAATAGAAACTAGACAGTAGTTAGTTTAGAACTTCACTTCAGTCTTTTTAATAATAGAAACTAGACAGTAGTTAGTTTAGAACTTCACTTCACTTCAGTCTTTTTAATAATAGAAACTAGACAGTAGTTAGTTTAGAACTTCACTTCAGTCTTTTTAATAATAGAAACTAGACAGTAGTTAGTTTAGAACTTCACTTTAGTCTTTTTAATAATAGAAACTAGACAGTAGTTAGTTTAGAACTTCACTTTAGTCTTTTTAATAATAGAAACTAGACAGTAGTTAGTTTAGAACTTCACTTCACTTCAGTCTTTTAATATAAGAAACTAGACCGTAGTTATTTAGAACTTCACTTCACTTTAGTCTTTTAATAATAGAAACTAGACAGTAGTTAGTTTAGAACTTCACTTCAGTCTTTTTAATAATAGAAACTAGACAGTAGTTAGTTTAGAACTTCACTTCACTTTAGTCTTTTTAATAATAGAAACTAGACAGTAGTTAGTTTAGAACTTCACTTCACTTTAGTCTTTTTAATAATAGAAACTAGACAGTAGTTAGTTTAGAACTTCACTTTAGTCTTTTTATTAATAGAAACTAGACAGTAGTTAGTTTAGAACTTCACTTCACTTTAGTCTTTTTAATAATAGAAACTAGACAGTAGTTAGTTTAGAACTTCACTTCAGTCTTTTTAATAATAGAAACTAGACAGTAGTTAGTTTAGAACTTCACTTCAGTCTTTTTAATAATAGAAACTAGACAGTAGTTAGTTTAGAACTTCACTTTAGTCTTGGACTTTAACCAGATCAAGTCAAAGCTGTGAATTTAATGTTTGAGTTAAATTAGGCTGAAACTGACGAACCTAGCTAACGTTAGCCGAGTAGCTAACAGCGTAGCTATGTTAAAGTCCAACTCTGATCCAAGTCACTGACGGTCGGTTAAACGTTACCGTACGTTACCGTACTCACCGTCACTCTCCCGGTTCCGGTGTCTCCACCGTTAACTGCCAACGTTAACTTAGCTAGCTAGTTAACTACGTGGAACAGCAGGTGGTCACTCTGTGAAACGACGACGATTCACCTCATAACATCATCGAAGTGAGAAACAGCAGCAGATGTGACGCGACGAGAAGTGTCCGCGGTTCAAAGTGTTCCACAAACTACCTCCGGTACTGCTCCTTCAAAATAAAAGCAAACTGGGTTCTATGAGTACAATAGGAAACACGAACTGCTGCTGTTCAGTATTTTAACCCGACAGATAAACGCTTATCAATTATTACCACTTCAATGTAGTGGCTAGTTGTACCACTAACTTTATACGTCTGCTCTATTTATGTTTCCAGATTCTGTTCAAACTAGTTTCCTGTAAGTTTAATCTGTTTATTTCCTTTTAAATGTCACAATTCTCCATATTAGATTTTTTCGTATTTTGTGCAAAATAGACATTTTATAAATTTCAGTTTATCTATTAGCATTTGTTTTACATCCAACTAAAGAAACTGCACATTGTCAGATACAACTCTTAGCCTCAGATTATGTTTTAAATATACTGACAGCAAAACAGAAACCTTTCAACTTTAAACTTTAAATTTTCTCCACCAACGTGAGGTTCAGCAGTTTAGGTCTACGTAAGTTGTCAACTTGTACTTTTGTGAACACACTCACTTGTCCAATTTACCAATTTTACACTCCATCAACAGAAGTCTAAGGAAGGTCTAAGACTAATACACAACATCCAGATGCAACTTACCTGTGCAACTAAAACTTTTCTCAGTCATTACTTTGTGCTACCACCTTATCTTCCAGAAGAATTGTTGCAGCATTACCAGTATTTAGAACAGCAGATCGGTCACCAGTAGTTTTTATTAGGCCAGTCAGGTGGTGAGGAACACATCCTGCACTGTCTTTGGATGAACGTTAATGACTTTAACAAAGAGACATTTGTGTATCAGAATAAAATCATGGTTTTGTATTAAATCAATGTCCATTTTATGTGCATTAATTAATTAGTCTTCACAGTTCACTGAAGAGAAATCATGTTTTCCAGCTTCACCAACACCACTTCCTGCTGTTTTTTCACATTAAAAGTCTACCTATTAAGGGAAGGCTGCAAATCTTTGAATGTGAAAATTACTGATGTGTTGAGTAACCAAAAGTCTTTCATGGTAAAGTCAAAGTGGACCTGACACGATTCTGCTGCTGTGGAAACTGATATACTAGGTTTACTAAGAAAACAGATAAACATGGAAGGAGTCTGGTTTTAAAACTCGACCAGATCAGAACTTACAGCATCCTGGTTACAACAGTTTCAAGTTAACAAGTCCTCATCAGCAAGAGAGGCTGGCCGATATCTCAACATCAGTTTTTTTGTTTTTAAACTCAGCATTGGCCTCAAAACTCCATCATCAATCGAGCGACAATCCAAATGCATGTCGTCCCTGTGTACAGTTCTCATTCACTTTGTGATGACGTTTCCATGCGACGGCACCTGCTGCTGCGGCTGCTGCTGCTCGGCCAGTGCCTGCTGCAGCCGCGTGCGTTTCCTGGAGTAGTGCTGCCAGTGCAGCAGCTGCTGCTCGTCTATGAACTTGGCGCACTGAGCGTTGACCAGCTCCTTTCTGAAGTGTTCATACTGCAGCAGCTCCAGCATGTGCAGACAGTGAGGATACCTGAGAGGGAGGAGCAGATGTTAGCCATCAACAGACTGACTTTCATTATGAAAGTGAGAAATATTCATAAACAACTTTCATTTCTGAGGATATAAGGGATTATCTATGTCCCTAAACTATAACTAATATAATTGTAAACTCCAGAGTGTGATGATGAATAAGATAAACACAGTACTCGTTATTATCCAACATGCAGGAGTGGTTTGAGTCCACACAGAGGATTTGTTGAGAAGAGGGAAGTTAGAGAACATTAGCAGATGTGCTGTCTCATATCACGTCATCTTACTTGAGGAACTTGGCGTACTCTGGCTCCTTCCAGTACAGCAGGTACTTCAGGTAGTTGATGAAGGGTCTCTCCCTCAGGTAACCTCTCTGAGCCAAAACTGGAAACAAGCAGGTCAGAGTTACCAACATTATCATGTGACCATGTTCTCTGAGATTATTCATATAAACTGCAGAACTGTATGACGAGTACACGCACTGTGCTGCTATAACCGACTGTTTATATTACTGCTAGTTGAAACACTGAGGAAAGGACACCACAGACACATCAGAGCGATCGTGTGCGATCACTTACAGTTCAGATAGTTTGGGTTGGCCAAACACTGGACGAACTCCAGCTCTGACTGGAAACGGTTCCTGGCCTGCTCATCTGAACCAGAAACACACACAGCAACAGTTAAATGAGCAAAACATCTATGACAGAACACGGGTCTCACAGAGCACATTTTAAATTATATATCACACCAAACTCCATACAAATTTGATCCAATTCAATCTTGCATTATTATTTTAGGTCTGCACGCACAGTGTATATTCACCCATCTGTTAATCTACTAATTAACCTGGTGAACAGTGTCAGTCTCGGCTGTTGAGAAAGTGTTTTTGTTCATACAGAAGACTGCCTATAATTGCAGCTTTCTAATGTAGTTTCTGTGCTAGCAAAACCAGCTTTAACAAAGATTACAAATATCTAAGTAATAAAGTCTTCATTAGTCAGACATCCCCAACGTATCAACCAGACTTCATTCTAATATCTGACAATTGAACGCTGATATTTTTATGAACCAAATGCAGTATGTTTAAATTAACATTTACTGGTAAATTAAATTGTGCCCAATTTAAGACTCTGTATAAGCTACCGATTCTGTGAAGAAATAAAGATCTCCTAAATACTAACTGAGCTATGTAAGCAAACAATTAACTAATACATCCCTTTTTAAAAAGGACACTAAACCAGGCTCTATTCAAATATTTGACAATTTAACGACGCTTTGTCGGCGGATATTCGCTTTTACCACCTAAACAAAATCTTAACAATTTCAGTTGGTGCAAACCGTCTTCAGTAACGTTACAGGAGCGATTTGATTAATTTATAGACGAAATTTTAGTTCTCGACGTTGTTATGCTAGCAAGCTAACATTAGCGAAACGAGTAGCTACAACAACGAAGACAAACCTGTTTCCATGACGTCGGAAAAACACAGAGACCTGAAAAAGCAGCTTCTCACTGTCTAGATGACAAAATTAAAAGCTAAACTGAAACACAAAGGAAAAACCTGGGAGAGTTTGTCTTTGTTAGCATTTCATCGCCGCCATCAAGAACGCGATGTCGTATTTGCCGAAAATCAAACGTGTCTTTGCGACACTTCGCGTCGTTTGATGGCAGCATCGGTTCACGTTCTGACCGCTAGAGGGAGACACAAACAAACTATTTCCTCAGGTGAAACTCGACGTGATTCACCTGTACGTGATTCATCTGTACGTGATTCATCTGTACGTGATTCATCTGTACGTGATTCACCTGTACGTGATTCATCTGTACGTGATTCATCTGTACGTGATTCACCTGTACGTGATTCATCTGTACGTCTGTTGTGGTTTTTAATTTAACGCGTGTACACGTTCATGGATTTTACAAATAAATGTATAATCCAAGCTGTGAAACAGTGAAGGAATGGAAGTGGTGGAATTGAAGAAGTAAGAGGATTAAATCAGAGAGTTGATTTTCTGCTCTTTATATATGGAACAATGTACTACTACAAATACTTGAATATTTATTTTTAATGATACTTTTCTAAACTGCAACCCAAAGGGTAATATCTTTACCCCCCGTGTTAATTTAATAACTGTAATTATTTTGCAAATGTAGATTTTTCATACAAGATAATCAGTAAATCAAAATGGTCGGCTGTTTTTTTATTTAGACAAAAGATTTGAATACTTCATTTACCACTGTATCTTTCCATAATAAAACAATCTTAATATATTTGACAGTACACTCTCAAATGATAATTGACACAATTAAAGATCAACTTTTATTAACTCCAAATAAACCTGTTCAACAGTACAAAACTGTGGAATCTATGTATGTCTGTGTCATTCATCACATAAAAATCCTGTAACTAAACAAAAGTCAGACATTTAAATAGAAAACGAGACAAAAATATATTGTTCTAATTACTTAAAATGAGCAGTCAACGAGTAATTAAATTCTATTTTTCTTCTTCTTCTAATAATAATAATAATAATAATAATAATAATAATAATAATAACCAGTCACCCCTTTTGCCAGCTTTATAAATATAAAATTATGTTTCTTACACTTTTATACATAACACCTCTGAACACATCTCTGTTTGTTTTTTTCAGTATCTATTAATAATTTATGGTTATACTTTTGTCCTTTTTGTTTTGTTGTGCTACTTTAAATGATACACACAGGTTTCACAATAAAAGCCTTTTGTCTTTTATTTAAGCTTTTAATGAGATTTGAAATATAATTAACTGCCAGTGTTTTTTATAAAATCTTAATAATAAGAATAATAACGACTCGTGAGAAAGATTTTGTCAAATGAGAACGATCACTTGGACATAATTCCTCCTTTGGGGTAGATTTTTATTGTGAAACTTGTGCAGGAAACGAGGATCACTGAGAACTTCCTTTAAATATTGAGTGAATGAAATTTGTGTTTCTGGTGGTGACAAGATACCAGTTTGAAAAATAACTTCCACAATGACTCCACCTGGCATGATGTCAAAAACCAGTGTGTCCCCTGAAGACAAGTGTTTCAGTGGTTCTGAATTTCACAGCACATCCACATGAGACCTGAGAAGGTCCAAACATCAAGACGATGTCCAGGCTGAAGGTTGTAGAAAACTGAGTCCTACACAGCTGCTGTGCTGTTGGCCCAGGAAGGGAACGAGTCCAGAGAAAACATCACACGACCCCAACTGTTCACGGCCAGAGTGATGCAGCCGATCCCAATGATGTTCATCACCACGCCTGTTTTAACCTGAGGGGGGGAGCAGCACAACACGGTGTCATGATACTGACAGATAGTTTTTAGTTTAGTTTTTAAAGAGCAGGACTCACCATGTCAGACACTTTGAGGAAACCACAGGAGAAGACGATGGCGTTGGGAGGAGTGGCCACGGGCAGCATGAAGGCGAAAGAGGCGCTGAGGGTGCAGGGTATCATCACATAGAGCGGGTTCAGGGTGATGGACTGGGACTGAGCAAAGAAACAACAGAGGCCTGAAGAGCAATGTAGAGAAGCAGACCTGAACATCTGACTGTGTTTAAACCTCTTCAACCTTTTCTTCTTTCATTGATTCGTTCTTTGCTGCTGTTTTTTTGTTCTTTAATCTTATTTCCTGCCAAGAAATCTGACGTAAACACTGAAAACTACAGTTCACTGCATGTCTAAATGCTGTGTGTGCGTTTTGGTACCATCGAGGCCAGGATTGGCAGGAAGAGCGTTGCCGTGGCGACGTTGCTGGCACACTCAGTGAATGTGGCAACGAGGAGGCAGAGGATGATGGCGATGGTCCAGGGGGGGACGGAGTGGAGCGGTGTCATCTGGTTGCCGAGCCAGTGGGACAGACCGGACTCCTGCAAACACACAGTGTCTTCACTCAACTAAAGTCAATTCAACCTGTTCCAAATATTTTAATTCAACAACCTGCGAAACAGTTTTTTATTAAAAGCTCTCGTTTTAATTTTCTCCAGAAATGTTTCGGACTTTCTAATTATCTCTTAAAGACAAAACCAGATTCACACCTCGCTGCCTTTGGCCAGAGCGAAGCCTCCTCCCAGCAGCAGGACGATGTTCCAGGGCATCTTCTTCTGAGTCACCTGCCAGGTGAGCAGAGGAGGGGCGGGGTCTCGGGATTCCTGGGACTCTGATTGGGTAAAAGAAACATTTATATCTCATAAATGCCGTGTATACATGTGTGTGTGTGTGTGTGTGTGTGTTACGTGTCTGTGTGTGTGTTATATGTCTGTATGTCTGTGTGTGTGTGTGTGGGTGTGTCTGTGTGTGTGTGTGTGTGTCTGTCTGTGTGTCTGTGTGTGTGTCTGTGTGTGTGTTATATGTCTGTATGTCTGTGTGTGTGTGTGTGTGTGTGTGTGTGTGTGTGTGTGTGTTACCTGCGTCGCGGCGCCTCCAGCAGCACAGGTATCGCGGCGGCTCAGAGGGAAGAACGAATAACAAAACAGCAACGAATAAAGAGACGGTGGCGTCAGTGACGAACCTGCAGAGGAGGAAGGAGAGAGGTTTGAACTTTTATCAAGTGAAACACGAGTGAATCACATTCTGAACCAGCTGAACACATAACATGAGACACAGAGCATAAAATAAAGTCATCATTCAATCAGTTCACCAACACTGGTCCAAACTGTCACACTGTGACTTAGTTAACACGTGTTCTTTACTTTTGTGAATCTAAAAAACTAATAAAATCCAAACCTGAGAATGTTCATTTGTTTTTTTCTAACTCAGAAAAGTGGAAACAGCACATGGAACTTTTCATCCAGTTTATTCCGTTGGTGTTTTTCCATTATCGACTCAGATCTGCTGCCAAACTCTGCTCGGCTCACATGGTGCAACACCGGACGCTCAGTTCATGAATGGAGATTTCATCACAAACCCAGAAATGTTTGCAATCCAGGAGGATTTTTATCTAATGTCCAAAAACATTCACCCACATCGAATCGTGTTCAACAGATCAATGTGTGGAACTACGACAGGTTCAATCAGTCCGTTGAATTTCACCTGAATGAATGTGACACATGGAGCTGATCGTCCTTCATTCACTGAACCAGAAACAGCAGCAGTGACTGATTATCGGAGGTTGTCCGGTCACAGGATGTCAGAGTCTCACTATCAACGTGTGTGTTCAGGAAGCAAGTTGAAATCAATAGTTTGGACAAACAGCAGATCCGGTGTGATTGACCCATCTCCTCCAAACCAGGTCAGGAGATGTGCTACCTTTGACCTCGTCATCTCTTAGGTTAGTTTTATGGGACACTCTTTAGACCCATGAGCTCTGTTCTTACTATTTTATTCCCAGGAAACTTTTTCTTCACAACATGAGACTTAATGAGACGCTGGTGAGTGAAACACTCGCTGCTGCTGCTGTGTGAGAAAACCACCAACAAACAAATGTGAGTTCTGTCCCTTCTTCTTTCTGAGGATCAGGGTTGTTATCACATTTTAAAGGATTCAACAAAACTCTACTGACTCAACTAGGACTAAATCATTTTGATAAAACTTCAGTGATCTGGTTTCTGGAAATTAGAGTGAGGACAAAAACATGTCAGGGTCAACAGATCAATGTTGATGTCCACACTGCGTTTCAGATGGACGGATGGAAAAAGCAGGTCATAGGTGACGGCACGCGGCCAGGTCACATGAGAACTGGTCACTTCAATCAGGTGTATTTACAACCTGAATACACAGTGACGCAATTTCAACACCAGAGCGTGAATTTCTGTCCTGCGCCGGGACGGATGCTGTCGGTGTATCGTAGCGAGGTGTGGATGAGATGTTTGGAGCTGTGAGAGTCGTGTCCCCTCTGTTCTGTATTTATTTTAAGTTAAGTGAAGCCACAGAGAGACGTCAGTGGATTAACTTAAAAACAGCAATTGTGAGGAAAGTTCCAAACTTGTAGATGCAGTTTCTTCTAAGCAGGTTCATGAGTCTTTATTAGCATGTATTCTTTATCTTATCTATCTATGTTGCCCGCCCCCAAACCCCCACCCCAGACCACCTTCCTTTAGAGACAACAGCTGTCAAAATAAATGCTGTTTAGAAGTTGAGCATATGAGTCTAATAGTTGCAGCCTGCTGCTGTGACCCGCTGCAGAATAAATCCAGGTGACTGTGCAGTCGAGAGCTGCAGGTCAGACCCACAGCTGCTGACACTAAAGGTCAGCGTTTGTACGCAAGACACGTTTCCTTTGTTTGTTCATTGATTTTGTCCTGAGGCAAAGTTTAGGTTAAACAGCAGTTTGGGTTCATGTATTCCTCCCATCTGGTCAGTCCTACAGTATCCTCTCAACAGAAAACTGTCGCAGTGTGGACACGGTTTCTATTCACTTAGGAAACATCCAGTCCCGTCCTAGCTGAGGTCTAACTGTCTGCAGTGATCACACACTGGGACACGGGTTTGTTCATGTTCATTTTGACAAATACCCAAATGTAGATGAAGACTCAGAGGACTGTAATAATCATCTCCCTGAACTGAGACTCACACATCTAGATCTGCCCTTGAGCTGCTAAATCCCCAACGTCTTCAGTGAATGTTATAATACAACAACCAAAGTAAACACCTGGACCTGAAAATGTCCAAATGCTGATGTCAACTTTTGAGTTTGTTCCATTTGAGACTCTGTGAATCTGATGTGAGGACTGAGAAACACTCTTACGTTCTCTTCATACTTACTCTGCTTTGCCGTTGAAGATGTGTGTGGCCCAGCCATCCATGAAGCCGGGGTCTCGTGTGAACCACAGCACCACCATCAGCGTGAAGAGTGCCAGGACGCTGACCTCTCCGTAACTCATCGGCCCCAGGCGACGATGCTCTTCCCTGATGACTTCATATGCTGCTCGCTCCTTCTCTGACTGGACCAGCCCACAACCCCACGTCCTTCGAAGGCTGCAACACAACAAGAAATGTGGATTTACTGTTCAAACAGCCACTGCTGTCAATCAACTGCATGGAAACATTTACGTTTCACAAAATTGTCAATACTTTTTGAGAACGGATAACTGTTCCTCACACACAGAGGTCAAAGTGCAAATAAAGCAGCTGTGGATGTGCTGTCGGAGCGACTCACTTGCAGCCGATGTAGAGGAACTGCAGCCAGAACCAGGCGAGCATCAGCATCAGCACCATGATGGGGAAGGCGAACGCAAACCAGGACGCAAAGTTGATCACGTCTCCATTCTGGGGGAAGAGTCTGAGAGGAAGAGGCAGACAGGAAGTTCAGTTTCAAAATAAGACATTCTTCATCCAACCGACATGACGTTTGTCAACAAAAACTATATTTTGAAAAACGATTCACTTTTTATTTTTCATAACAAACGTGAACCTTTTAAAACCGTTTAGCTTATTCAGTAATAAATGAATTGTCGGTTTTTGATTATTAAGTACATGTTAGGAGTATCTTACTGGCTCATCTGTCCGATCAGAACCAGGTTCGGTCCAGTTCCTGTCAGAGTAGCGATGCCCCCAATGCTGGCCGCGTAGCACACACACAGCAGGAGTCCTTTACTCATCCTCTTCCTGTCCTCCTCCACATCGCCCAGCTCCTCCAGCTCCTGACAGCGGTCGTCCTCCACAGATACAACCACTGCAGCCAACACACTTATTAACACCCCTATAAATATTCCAGGATTGATTTGTCAGTTCATACACACAGATTATGGATTTTGGTCTCTGTGCACTCACCAGGCCTGGCTGTGGCGCCGTCTGATGGATGTTTGTCCTGTGGAGTTGGCTTGACAAGGTGCTGTCCGTCCGTCTGACCGTCTGCCAACGCTGTTGGAGACGTGTCGTCCTGGTGTTGGCTTGTTTTCCCTGAGTTGTTTTGTGTTTCCTCTTTAACATCTGAGACGAAACACACATGAAATTCACATTAAGTTCAGAGTCAGACTGCTGAAAATCTCAATTCATGATTTTGTAGAGTCGTGAATCTGGATTGTCCAACTTTTTCTGCAATTCATCATCCAGACTTGTTGGACAATCACGTACATGCAAACACACATATTTTGGTTTAATTGTACATTTACATACAGACGCTTTGAACATGGAGGGCGGCGATCTCACCAGCTTTTATTTGATGGTTTGACAGTGGGGAGACGTTTACCTTTAGACTGAAGGCTGCTGCTGGTTTTCTCTTGTTCCTGGTGCAGAACAGTGGGTCTTTGGCTCTTGGAAGAAGGTTCTGAGTCTACATTTCTGTGGAACTGGTCCAAGACAGCCTGAACGATGGGAACCATCATGGCAGTAGTGGCTGTATTACTGATCCACATAGACAGGAAGGCCGTCACTCCCATGAACCCCAGCATCAACCTGAGCGATGGAGGAAGAGGAGACACTGATGATGTCACAATAATCTTCATCAACAGAACCAGAACAAAGAACCAGAAACATTCAAGTTACAAACTCCGTCAGTCGAAGTTTAAGTCTGGGGAAATGCTATGCTATTGCTAATGCTAATGCTAATGCTAATGCTAATGAATATTGATGATGTGTGATGTTTGAATCTTCAGCTGAACTTAAATGTATTAAGTTGTGACATTTAGCTCATGATGTACAGTGTTGTTAATGTGATTAGAGTCTCCAGAGGATGAACCCTAATACATTTAGTGATCCTCTGACTTTAGGTTATTTGTCTTACTCTTACATGACCTGCACTGAACTGCAGCTTGTGAACTGGACCTTCATGCAGTGACAGTTATGGAACCGTCTCCGTCTGGTTTAGTAAAGTAGTTGATGACAGTTCCAAAACCTCAGTCGTCATAAATGACGCTAATAAAGACGCAGCTTACGTCGTTCATTCATTTTCACTGTGTGGTGTCATGATGAGAGTTTGTGTTTTATTAAACTGTCATCGTGCTCAATCAGTGCAGGAGATCCGGGGACTCACAGCGCAGGTCTGACCCCGACAGTCAGCAGCACTCGGAGCGCGATGCGTTTGTGGAGGTTCCAGTGCTCCACAGCTACGGCCACCATCAACCCCCCCACAAACAGCATGTTGGTATCCTTCAGGTACTGCATGCACACCTGAACAACACAAAGACACAGTTCACTGTGAACAAAATAAGAAGTTGGTGCTGCAGTGCCTTATTCTGGGTCTTTGAACACAGCATCATCTTTTCTGTTTCCAGCAGTTAGACTGTGTCCACTTGATGAAGTCCACGATTCTCTGTCTCAGCTCTGTTTTTGGTCTCCACCAGCTCCTGAGCTGCTAAATGCTGCACTACGTGTGAAGATGAAGATTCAGCAGATGATTCACTATCAACAGCTGAAACATTGCTACTGCAGAAGGTGCAGCATCAGTTGCAGTGAAACTAATGTGTGTGTATCCAGTCTTACGTCTTTGGACTCCATGATGCCGAGGACGGGAAACAGGATGGTTGGAAGCAACGCCGTTACCGCCAGCGGCAGCGCCTCCGTGCACCAGTACACTGCCATGAGGGCTATGACATAAGCACAGGCTGCCTCCTGAACACACACACACACACACACACACACACACATACACACACGATCAGGTTAATTCATGATTTCATAACACAGCAACTGAAAATATCTACGTTTCCACCCAGAGAACATCTTAAATAAATTTCAGAAAAAGAACTAATTTAAATTCAATTTAGTTAATTAAATTATTATTTAAGAGCATTTTACTAAAACTGCCTTCAGTAGTTTTCTACCTTTGACACCTTTATTAACAACATGTGATGTTATTGGAAAAGCTGCATCTCGACCTGAATAAATGTGTTGCTCAGATAGGATATAGTAGAATTAGTGGAGCTGAACGGATTCTTTGCAGCACCTGAGGCCACAAAGTAACGTGATTGTGAGAATACAGTAAAACACTGAGGTGTTAGATGATCTGACGTGTTCATCCTGCAGAGGCAGAAAGCAGGACGCCCTGTTTTTATTAACCTTCGTTCTAGTAAAGAGAAGAACGCTGTGCAGAGTTTCAGACACACACACCTGCTGTGCTGAGGAATGTATGACGTGTGGATTTCTGGGAACAGTTACCAAAGACTTTGAGAAGCAGAATCGGACCGAGACGATGACCCCGTGTGACATGTAGCTGAAACCAGCTCAGCTGCAGATCCTCCTTCATAAGGCAGATGATGTTCAGCTTTTGTCACTGAACAGTTTGATTGAATTTTACTGTTAAATTCTGACAACTGTTTCTGTTTTTCTGTCCACCCGCTCACAGTGGTGCTTGGATTATGTTAAACGTGTGGAGATGGAAAGAGAGAGTTTTCAGAAAACGTCCACAAATTAAAAAATAAAAATACAAAGACGCCAGTGTAGAATTTAATAAGTCAGGTGACAAATGTACAAATAGACCCGGTTATTGTTACACATCACAGCAACAGAGCAGAGAAAATTAAGTTAAATCACACATAATTAATGAAATTAATTAAATCACACATTTCAATTAGTTTGACACAGTAACTGACCAATAACCTTTGAGCCTCTGATAACGAGGGCGGGTTTATAGAAACATTTTTTCTGACCATAACTGGTTACTGGTCAACTTCAGCTGGTTACACACACTGAACTGGTTAATGCTCAGTTAAACTGTTAACCTAAACTGGAAACTGGGTTTTAATATGACTTCGTCACGAGGTAAACTAGTCAGTTATCAGTTAATGGTTAAACTGGTTAGGTAGCTAGTTTTCAGCACATGGGTAACTTTAACAGGTTAAGTCTATTAAAACTAATTTCCTTTACTCTGATAAGTTTAACTGGTCAGTAAATTGTATATTTACACTGGTTAGTGTTGTGTAAACTAGTGAGCTCCAACTTAAACTGGTGAGTTATTAGTATGTTGGTAAGTTAGACTGGTTACCTTCCAATATATCAAAGTGCTCAGTGGACTACATATTTAAACTAGTTAGTATTCCTTCAGCTGGTTTTGTAAAATATTCATTCCTTAGTAAACTGGTGACTTGGTGCATAGTGGTGCCGACTTTAACTGGTAAATTTCTCTGTTTACCGGTTTAAACTGGTTAGTTTCCAGTAAACAAGTAGGTTACACCAGACAGTGCTGAATACAGTAGATATTCACACTGGTTATGTCCACTGGTAATTTCTCAGTAAACTGGTAAGTGGAACTGGTCTCACCGTGGTGCTGATTGCGAGTGGCAGCAGGATGAAGGGGCTGCAGATGAGGATGACGATGCCCTTTAACCTCCAGATCTGCCGCAACATTTTGACCCGCAGAGGAAGAACTGACATCGTTGATGAAGACGAGTAAATGTGATGGAGACTCCTCAGTGTCACTGCTCAGTCTGTCTGCTGCCCCACGGCGGTCTGCACGTCCGAGGGATTCAGTCGACACTAAACATTAACCTCATGTGAGTCCACACACACACACACACACACACACACGTGCACGTTGGCCCTTCAGACTTTTATCTAAACTCTCGCCACAGTAAACACAGAAAAGGAAATCAGCTCCATTTTCATCACACTGAACTGTCGTTTATCTTCCTGCTCTGAAACAAGATGCTGCTCATTTAAACCTGATAATTAAAAGTTTTAGTTTAAAGTCTATTTTATTATAAATATTCTATTTTATTATAAATATTCTATTTTGGGACCTTTTCTTGGTTCAGTACAATTTGAGCATTTAAAGTTTACTAATTTTATTTTATAGTTTCAATTACAAACTACTCAGTATAGAAAGTAATTGAGTACTTATGTTTGATACTTGCAGTATCTTTAGATGCTGATATGTTTTGTAACTTAAGGTTTTATTGACTTTTACTTGTAATTAGGAGTATTCTACTTACAACGCAGTATTTTACAATAGATAAACTGTATAAATACAGCTGATAGCTCTGCTTGTGAGGGTGAAGTCAAACTAAACAATACCCCTGTTTCTAAAAGGTAATCTGCAATCAGCCTTTATGTGATTGGAAACAGTGCAGTATTGTTTGATGAGTTTGATGCCAGCGACAGCTCCTCTGTTTTTGTTTGCGTCTTTGTCTCCTGTTGATTTCTTTTTGTCCTGCTGTGTTTGGACAGGACCGAGTCTCACACAAGCAGCTGAGTCTGACAGAGACCCTCTGTCACACAGAGACACGTAGTGTGTTCATGTAGAAAACCTATCATTTTAATATTTGGGATAAAATAAAGTGACCTCAGCCTGGAAAAGGCTGCATCAGAACCCACAGCTGAACACAAACTGATAATCACACAGTTTTATGAGGCTGCGACTGTTTAAGCTCAAAAAGTTGTTGACATGCTGCAGAACTTCAGTGGTGTTTTTTCTTTGTTACTTTATTCTGTTCATGATCAGTTCTGATTAAACCGTCTGATCAGTCTTTGTAAAATGAGAATCACTCTAGTTTATCCTCTGCTGCCATCCAGTGGCTTCGTACGGAGCTGCAGGAGCTCAGGCTGCAGTGTCTACATTCATGTTGGCAGCTCCTTGTAATACATTCTCATACAGGCTCTGTGCAAACCAGGATTTCTATAGAATAGTCTTTAAGTACCTCCAACAAAGCCACTGTACTAATGGTACAAGAACCCGTAGAAGAACCCGTGGTGTCATGTTAAGTTAACACTTCCAATTATTAGTTGTATTCCAATCATGTCAATGATTGAAGCCTATGAACATTTTTTGAACCAGGACCAAGTTATCGGCAGGTCAGTAATAGCATAGATATTAACGGCTTCTGTAGTATCGTGCAGATGAAAACAATCACCTCTGCAGCGCATTCTGACGCCTCTGTTCAGACCAACGAGATTAGTTTTCTGTGTAAACAAGTAAAAGTCAGATTATTAACGACATCACTAGTTTGACTTTCTTCTCTATTGCATAAAAAAAGTACATGTGGACGAGGTCTTAGCATAGGGAGTTAATTAACACATTAGGAAAGCTGTGATGACTTAAGGTTTAGAAAGGAACCAAGAACATGGGAGACGAGGCAGGACTCGGTTTCAAGGTGTTTAATAAAAGCAAGAAGGGCAGAGGGGCTGGGGAGCTGAGCCAGTTACTTCAGGAAGACGTGCAGAGACTGTGTCCAAAGTTCCAAAGAAAGAATAATCTGAGCCAAAAATGACAGCTTACATAAGCAAGAGTCAGAATCCAGAGCCAAGACTGAACTTACTGTACTGTCCCAACAATCAGAAAGAGGGGATGAGAGCAGGCATGATCCAACCAGCAGGGACCGGGCAGGAAGAACGGAAATAAAACGAAACCAAAAAAGAAAAGAAAAGAAAAGAAAAGAAAAGAAAAATCAGGCAGGGACCTCTTCTGCAGAGAAACAGACACAACAGGCTGTGAGACGATGTGTTAGAGAGGCTGATTACAAAACCGGCTACACAGGTGAAGGAAATCAGGGTGATGACAGCAGAGAGTAGACAGGGAGCGAAAAGGAAATCTTCCAAACCCAGGAAGTTGGCTCAAAGATGAAAGACTCTTTAAGATGGGAGCCTGCCGACCCAGAGGTCAGACTGACAACACTCCACATCCTACTTACAGTATGTGGTTAACACTAGTCAGTCACTGAAGCTCCTGAAACCTTCCCCCGTTTAGCAAACGTTTAGCGTGATGTGAAGTTTCTTCTCTTTGCTTCGCTCTTTGTACTAAATATCCAGGGACACTTCTCTGTTTCTAATGCTGCGATACATCTGACATCAGGTTGACCCCTGACCCCGTTCTGCTCCCTCAGCACTGTTACAGGGTCTGCACAGACTCTGTTATTACTGGACGTCAGGCAGCAGAGTGGGTCTGGATTCTTTTATTAACACACTGTGAGAAACAGACTCCCCCTTTAATCTGAGCAGGTCTGTTCAGTGCGTCTCATTTTGCTCTGATCGAGGACATAACCTGCATAATATGCCGTGGGACAGATTTCAGATTGTCTCAGAGTTGTGGTTCTGTGCTGAAACCAGGATCGAGGTGAACAGAGGTGAAGAAAACACCCTGTTTGTTACCGAGCTGTGTTGTGGGGGCGTCAAGCTGGAACCACGTGGTACAAACAAGACAAATACGCCCACTCTCTCTCCTGAATGTATGTGTGGAGCATGAAGTCAACTAAAAGATGATTAAATGCACAGAGCACTAAAACTGGTTTAGTTGAACTTTATTGCTTTCAGGTGTGTAATTAGATTTTAGTGTCGATTTTCTGAGCCAGTGTTTAGTAAAACATAAGAATGAGCGTGAATATTCCAGATATAACAGAGGATTCTGTCTTAATTCAGGTATATTTATGACTTTGGACCTGTTGGACCATGATTATGGGGCATTTCATCGAATGTGCACCATCTTGAACATCCTTGTCTTGAATATGAATATGACCCAGGTGAATGCCTCTCTAGGTTACAAATGATATTTCTATTTTTAAATAATAACTAGTGACTGAATTTCTAGTCCTCCTCCTTTAGTTCGGGTTATTCTTAAATATTGCTGGAGCCACATTTGTTGACCCTTCAAAAGTCTGTCTCTGTATTTTTACATCGTTTGGTGGCCACAGTCACAGGGTTGATTATTAGCCAGCCAACAGGGGGGCGGCTGGTGTTGAGTCCAGCCACTATGCTGTCCAGCCTAGAGAAGGTTGACCATATCTGTCTTTACTCTGATTTTGTTCATCTTTTGTTCTTGATCATCTGCCTCAACATTAAACACAGACCAGGTGAGTTCAGAGCATCTTTGATTTCACCTAAACCTTCTTTGTCTGTGTTTTGAGTCTGAATATAATGCTGATCATTTGCAATGCTGCTAAAACAATCTGGAATTTACAAAAACACCATCATAGACCTGTAAAAGATTTTGAATTGCACAGACTAAAGATGCAACTCCACAGATCCACATGTAATTTATGCATATTAGCATGAACCTGAACTGTATCTTGTACACAGCAGGGACAGATTCTTATAGTTCATGTAGTTTGTGTATTCTGTGGCTGTGTGTTCAGTGTATTTCAGCTCAGCCAAAAAAAGGTTCTGAAACAGTAACCTTTAGTCTCCTGGTAAACATGGCAGCCATATCTGAAACCTCAAGTGACACGAGACAGATGAAGAAATACCATTTGAATTAAAATTGATATTTACAGACAGATACAGACAGACTGACATTTCCCACTCAACGAAGCGTAGCCATACTGATGTTGAGATCCAGACTAAAATATCTCCACAAATATGCAATGGTTTGTCATAAAATGTGCAGGAAACACTCTCAGGGATGAGTCTCATTAGCAGTGGGGATCCCTTGACCGTACTCTAGGCCTCAACAGGACAATGCTTTTGGTTCACGATGACGATACCTCTAACCTTACAGTATTTTACAGTACAGTAATGTACTTTGGGTTTAATGCTAACATATCATCCCAACATGCTAGGATGTCTTGCATGTTGCATGTAGAGCGTTGTTTTGTTACACTCTGCTTTGGAAATATCTCGTGGCTGTAGCATAGTTGTCATCATAGCATTTTTTGTTCATAGCCAACAGAAAAAAACAAACACTGGTTGTTTGGTTTGGTTGGTTTTACAGTTATGTGTGGCAGAAGGTGTTCAACATGTCTTAGATAGAACATGTGCACTTTGGTTGCTTGTTCCCAAGAACATATTTCCATCTGCAGCCATAATATCATCAATGTATTGTTGACGTATTGGTGTCTTGCAAATGAAAACGCTCATCGTCTTGGTGCTGTAAAACTGCCCGTATCCGTTTTTGCAGGTTGGCTGTTTGAAAATGAAGCTGTGTCTTTATCTTCTCTTACTCTGTCTCTGCCGCCTGGGACTGACTGTAAGAAGATCCTCAGTCTAGTAAACTATCTTTTTAAGCACTAAAGGCAAATATTCGATTTGACCTTTTCCTTTTATGTGATCATACTCTTCAGAAAGTGAACCATGTCTGTCCCATCTTCAGGACGAACCCACTCCAGAACCTCTTGATGTTTCCAGCCCAATCGATGATGAGACCGAAATGGTTCATAACTGTGGAAGACAGCAGGTGTTCAGCCCTGAGGAACACCAGGCCATAGGTGGTGCCATAGAGAGACTTGGTATAGAGCTCCTGAAAAACCTTCCTGTTGGTCCACAGCACCTGAATGTCATCCTATCACCTCTCAGCCTGGCCTTTGCCCTTGCTCAGCTCACCTTAGGTGAGGTCACAATTGAGTCATTGCACAATAGATGTGCTCTTTATAGGAATAGAAAGGACTGAGCTAAACAAGAGTTAAACAAACACATGTAAGGATGTTATACCTTAGTATAATGTTTCTTATCATCTTTTAGATGACAGTTCAAAGTTTGATTACAATATTTAAGAATTATCTCCATCATTTGAGTGTTTGTCCATCTTCCTATTTCTACAGCCAAACTAACTTCTTTCTCTCAGGTGCTCGCAATGAAACAGAGAAGCTGCTGCTAAAGAGCCTTCATGCCAACAGCCTGCCATGTTACCATCATATACTGGGAAGCCTTGCACCTCATTTCAGCCACACATCACTGGATGTGGCTGCACGCATGTACCTGAGACCAGGTGTGTAACGATAAGTGTTGAACTAGTGGTTGTTTTTGGTTTGATGTAAAATTGTTTGTTCCACGTGTTGAATTTTCTCTTTTTGTATCTCTCAGGATTTGAAGTGAAGTTGTCTTTTGTTGAAGATTCTCTGTCCAGGTATCAACTATATTTGCTTCTTACATACAGGCTGGCCAAATGCAGTGGCTTTAAATTTGAAGACTTTTGAAAAGTCAACCAGGAAATTAAAACATGTATTTTAAATGCCATGGTGGTCTCATTGTGTGGCAAACAAAAGCCAGTAACTGATCCGTACCAAACAGCCAAACTTAGGTTCTAAGCACTAAGGGAAGGCAAGTAGCAAACCAGGCTATTGTAAGACAGGCAGATAGGATGAACTACTGATTAAATACACAGTTGGTACATACAGTGCTGTATATAGTAGAGAGCTAATGGCTAAATAGCACATATCTGTAGGAACATGCTAGTTGGATGAAGGCTTGGGTGAGAAAGTTGACTAGTGGCTGCAGTTGTTTGCAAAATGTAAGAAAGACAAAACAGGTAGCATCTATGGACACGGGTTAAATTACTGGAGCTAGAAGGTAACGGAGAAAAGGGTGAATCATTAATAGTCACAACAATATGAACAGAATCTATCTCATTGTATGGATGATTTTCTTATGTACGTGCCAAGGTTGCTGTGGAAGTGAAAAGATGTTATTATTTCAGGTACCAGTCGCAACCCGTCAATCTAGTCTCTGTGGAAGACGTCAACCAGTGGGTGGAGAATGTCACCAAAGGCCACATCCCCAACTTCCTGGAAAGTATTCCACATGACGTGGTGCTTATGCTCATGAATGCTGTGTACTTCAAAGGTGAACCATTCCACCCAAAAACATTAATTATAGTCACAGTGAAACTTAAAATAAAGCAGCAACGTTTTTTGAAGCTCAGGGCTTGGGCCTTCTTGTCCAGAAGAAAATCTATAAACTCGACATCTGCCTTAAAACCCAAGTGGTTTCAGGTCTGACAACCTGTGGTGTCCAAATGTTACTGAGCCAAAGTGCAGTGGGCAGCAGCACACAGGTCAAACCAGAAACAGACTCTGGTCCAGAAGTGAACATTTTAAAAGAGGATTCACAGAGCGCTGAAGTTAGTTTCATTTTACAAAGTGACTTTACTACTTACTTTAGTATTCCCTGTGTAAGATCACAGTCAGCATTACCCATGGCTCTCCATCAAGGTTCTCACCCAATCACCAAGTTGTTTTTTTTTTTGCCTTTTCAACACTTTTGCTGTGAAGGCTACATGAACTCTGGCCATTTTGTTTAGTATATAGAGGGCTCCATGGCCAGTAAGGCTAAAGAGCTAAAGAATCCTGTCAGGGGGTCTAAAGAAATGCACAAATGCCACTCCCTGAAGTGGATGTTTAAAACCAGGGTGTTCTTGAAGCACTAACCTCATGTTTGTGTCCTGACCAGTTGCACTGAACTGTAATGTCAAGTTGATTGTTTTGACCTTGTTGTTTTCTTCGAAAGTTCAAACACATAACAGGTAACATAGCTGCAAAAGAACAGTCAAGGCTAAGTGGACTTTGTACTAGAGAACTGGTAGAGTAATGTCTGTTTAATGTCCAGTCTGACTGATATTTATGTTCTCCTCCGGGTAATGTCTAGAGAAGTTCAGCGTTCCAATGCAAGTCCAAAATCGGCTTTAGAAGTCCTTTTAATTTCCTTCACCAACTTAGGAGTTGCCATTAGCTTGACCATGGAACAGAACAGAATTCAGTGGTTGTACATATGCATAGGTAGAGCAAAGGGGCTCAAAAAGATTTTTCTTTAAATTAACAAATTCTATTCTTTCTCTCTCCTCCTCGTGTTTGTCAGGTGAATGGCAGACTCAGTTTGACCCCCTAGTAACCTCTAAGGGAGAGTTCTATCTGGACAGCCAGAAATCAGTGTCAGTGAACATGATGAAGTCTGCACATTACCCTCTTCGCCTGCTGGATGATCCAGAGCTGGGAGCACAGGTACTACAGACATTTGTGGATACATCTGTGATACTGTAGATACTGTCTGTTACTGCACAACTAAATAGGAAGTAATTCTTTTTCTTGCACCCAGGTTGCCAGTTTTCCTTTTAAAGGACACACCAGTTTCTTAATTGTCCTGCCGTTGCCAGGCAGGAATAATGTGTCCTCATTACTTCCTAAACTGAACATCTCGGACCTCTACAGACGTCTACCTCAGGAGAGAACCATGCAGGTCAACTTACCAAAGGTGAAGCTGCAGTATCGCCAGGAGCTTCAGGAAGCACTTACCAGTATGGGTGAGCATCGAGTCAGAAGGGAAGAAGAAGAAACAACTCACAGTTGATAGTGATGTCACTTCATGGCTGAGTGGTTAAGGTGTTGGACTTGAAATTCAATGGGGTCTCCCCATGCAGGTTCTAACTCTGCTTGCAGCGACTTGTTCTTTAAGCTCAGTTGATAGAACAGTCCTCTACAAACCCCAGGGTCAGTGGTTTGATTCCTGGCTGCTTGTTGTCATTGGACAAGACACTGAAACCTTGTCTGGTGGCTGTCCAACCACAATTTCCCCAATGGGATCAGTAAGGTTTGTCCTTATTATGGGTGTGTCCATTCTAGGAAGTGAAGACAATTAACATTATGCTTTACTGAAGGGTTTCTAGGACAGTGATGTATCTAGATGCATTAACCAGACTCCCTGAACAGGATTCAAAGAGAAAATTACACTTGTCTGCAGAAAGTGTAACAGAGCCGATCAGAAGCTTTAAGTACAGGGTTGGTTGGTAAACAAGTAGGACAGCGGTCCTTGAGAACCAGGATTGGCCTCTGCTGTTGTTTCACACTCATTGTCTCATCTCTGTTTACGTATGTATTTTTGTCTCTCTTTTCTCTGCCAGGCCTTGGCTCTCTGTTTTCAGCTCCTGACCTCTCTGGCATTTCTGACCAGCCTCTGAGGGTGACGAGCGTCCGCCATGCCAGCACCGTAGAACTCAGTGAAGAAGGTGTTGAGGCGTCCGCCACCACTGTTGTAACCTCAATGCGCTCTGTCTCCCTTTTCTCTGTTAACTCCCCATTCCTGTTCGCCCTTGTCGATGACGCCTCCCTTGTCCCTCTCTTCATGGGCATCGTGACGAACCCTGCACCCGACAACGACCTAATGCTCAATGATGATCCGCATGGCAACAACACCATGAACGACCAACCTGTGATGGACAATGTCAGGAGCAGAGACATAAACGGCGAACACAACAACATACCATGCAATGAGGCAGAGCCAGCAGAAGGAAGCAGCACGCACTCGTGCAGCGCCCCCACTGGTGAGAAGGAGCAGCTGCAGCATGTTAATGAACAGGAGACCAGTAAGGGACACAAGAAGATAAAGGGTGATGAAACCTGCTACAAATCAGACAACTCTGTACCGGCCTAAAATTTGATATAACTCATTAAAGGAATCGTTGATAGTTGACAGGAAAATCACACTTTGCTTTCTTGGTGAGAGCTAAATAAAAACCAGTCTCATCTGTGTGCCGTAAACAACATGATACAGCTTTATCCTTATAGAGCTTAGATTAGCATAAAGACTGAGCAAAGGAAACATTTAGTCTGAATCTGTCCATCTACTAACACCTTTAAAGCTCACTAATATTTTATACCTTATTTGTGTAATCTCATCTCATCTAATCTCATCTCAACACAATTTAGTTCAACATGGAAATATACAAATAAACGTCAATCATAGTGAATATTTTATTGTACATGAAAGAGTTGGAATAGTAAAATAAATATTTAATTAATATTAATATTTAAAATCTCAATCTCTATATTTTCCATATTGGTGAAAATGTATGGACTGTTTCATACAAAAATAAAATCCATCCAATAAGCTGTGACTGATAATGTCTTTTTTTTCTTTGCAGATGTTTTATCTACAGAGAGATTTTGAGTCAGGACAAATAAAAGGTTGACACAGCAGTGTGTTTGTGTTGTAGGTAAAGATATAAAAAATAGTAGGCAACCCTGGTCTTAATGTGTAGACAATCAAAGCTGCAGCACCAGTCAGGGAGGTGATTCAACTTCTGCATAACCTCACCTGGATGAGTGAGAAAGAGTGTTGTCAATAAAATCACAAATACATTACATTAACAGGTAAGTTAATCAATAAGCTAAACAGATGCTTCCATAAGCAATGAAAATGATAAGCTCAAGCAGGTGTTGATGAGGTCTGAGGTGTGAAGCAGAGTGTGACAAGGAAGAACAATCTGGCAGCAGTGGAGCGTGAGCAGCAGGCACAGAACAGGTGAGAACAGCTGAGAGATAGGATCAGTAAGTCAGGGGCAACATGGCCAGTGTGGTGATAAGATACAGATGAAAGCAATAATTCAAAGAAAAGAGAATGATGAAACATTGTATGTGCACGTGGCCCAGCAGCACATCAGCAACCGTCTGCTCTGGTTCTGGTACTAAACACATGGTCTGTCTGCATGTTAAACTATCTGAACTTACTCATCATTCTGACTTCTTGTGTATTCGGTTGTAACTTTCTTTCAGTAGCTTATGTCCTACTTGCGCGTCCACGACGCTCTGTTGACTGCAGCTGTACGCGCGCCGCTGCAGGCGCAGATCCAGGAGGCGTCGACTGGGGGGGGGGGGGGACTCATCTCATCTGCAGCACCAGAGACTGGTGGAAGAGACGACGTGGACCGACAGGGCGCTGAGGAGGTGAGTGCGTATTTATGCACTTTGTTGGGTAATTTGCGCTTTTACGCGCAACTTGTAGGTTTTGATTTTCAGTGTCACTGTCAGACAGTTGTGATTAATTTATAGTTAACGTAGTGCAGCTTGATACCGGAGCTCCGACTGAAACTCAGATAAATGTTCCTGCAGATAATTCACAGTTCTTCGTTTGATCCATGTGAACTTTGGACATTAACGAAAAGACCCTCACAGCTTCAGTCCTGGGTGAACGAGACAGATTTATGTTTGTTTAAACTTTAACACTAATGTTGCTGCCTCAGGAATTCTAATTGTGTTTCCAGTGGATGAAGATTTTTTTTCCAAGCAAATAAACTTCCTCTAGTTCAGATTTTCCATCTCAGGCTGCAGCTCAGTGCCAGGAACCACAACGGTTTATATAATAGTTCTGATGGTGCAGCAGGGTCAGTGCTCAGTCTCAACACAGATTTACTCAAATTAAACAAATGTGTGAAACACTTCTAAACACCCCATTCTTTCTAGAGAGAGAGTTGGTGAAGTGAGTCTGTTTTGAGCTTGATGGCAGCTCTGAGCTGAACCTTGAACCACTTTACTTTTAAAATCTGTTTTCTCTGAGGACAGTCGGGACTGAAAAGAACATCTCTTTAGTCTCTGGAAGAATTCTGTGGTCGTCAGCTCGATTTTAAATATTCCCGATGTGAGAAAACATTCCTCTGACAGACAAGTTTCTGCAGGAAACGTTTGTCTGTTGTGTCAGCTGTTCATCTGCAGGACTCCCTGAGGTCTGAGCTCCTGTTCAAACAGAACACAGTAACAGGTTTTTACTGATTTATTTGCCACAGTCCTGTGCTGTCTTCACACTTTAGTGAAGATCAGATAGATCAAACTGTGTCGCATTCAGCTGCAGGCCCACATCATTTGATTATCTAGAATATAAAACTACACACAGTGTAACAGAGAATTTGAACCACTTCTCTCACTCAAACTCGTCTTTACACTTAGCGTCTTCCATGTCCTCTTCATAAAACTGATTGAAAGTGTTGCTTTTTAAATGATTTGACAAATGTTTTGAGAGTTTTGGAGGTGACAGAATGAAAAGATCAGTTTCCTTTGAGCTGTGGAAAAATCTGCACCCTCGGAACATCTGGGTTTCCCATTAGGCCTGTGGTCTGTGTGTGTGTGGTTCAAATGAGAGTTGTGTTTTGTGAAACCTCAAGAACCAGGTCCAGATGTGTGCAGAAGGACAAAGGAAACTGTGTGTTTGAACCTTCACCTCCCTGTGTTTAAACATCGTGTGACAAAAAAAATCAACCTCATGAAACTTGTTTCTTACTAAAATACAGATAAATAAACTTGTTAGAGTTCGTTTTCTCAGATCGCAGAATTGATTTGTTGTTTGTTTCATGGTTTCATTATCCTGCAATTTTACAGAACAAGGCCTGGAAACGATGTGTTACTGACCATTATCATCTCAGAATCTGAAAAGGTTCCAAAAACTGGATGAATCTTCTCTTTTTTCCTTTAAACAAAGTGAACGTGTTGTTTCATGATAGATAACAGACCAGGACATCTTTACATTCACTAAGCATAGATTGTTGCTGGCACCAAACATTAGAATTAGCATTTGCTTCTGCACAGATCTGTCAGGACAGATCTTCATTGTGCCTTCATGCCTGCGTTTGTCTTTCAGGATGAAGCGAACAACTTTCCTGCTGCTGTTTGGTTTCGTGCTGAGCTTCTGTCAGGCTCAGGTATCCACATCACCTGCCTCCACATATCACAAGTCTGTTTCAACGTAAACCATTCGTCATATATCAAATCCTCTGCTCACAAAAACACACTGTAGATTTTCTTATGGGATCTAGAGGTAATAGTTTCCTTTTTAACATCTGTCCAGCTGTGGTTAAACTGTGTCTGTCTGAGAAATGTGCAGTGACAGGAAACGCATTATGTTTGAATCCACAAGTTTCTTGCCCAGTAAGAGCTACAGAATTTGTTTTCGTCTTTGATCCAGTCGGAGACGGGAGGTGAGGAGACGGCTGGGGAGGAGGAACATGTGGAGCTGTTCACCACGCCGGCCACGAAGATGGGCGCCGCCACCTCAGACTTTGGCTACAACCTGTTCCGCGTTCTGGCGAGCCGCGAAGCTGCAGCCAACATCTTCCTGTCCCCCATCAGTGTGTCTGCGGTGCTGACACAGCTGTCCATGGGTGAAGACACAAACACACTACAAACTAAAACCAAACTGGTGCTTTGGCTTTGGCCCCCACGGTGTGTACGGGCTTGGCGGTCAAACCAATAGAAAGTTATTTCACGCTTTTGTTCCACACCTGCATCTTTTTCCTCTGCACAGTGCCAAAATGAATCAGTTGGAGACTGTGGGATTACAGGACTGTCCAGACAGAGACAATAGAGACGCCACATTGTCATTTTTCATAATTCACATAAATTACAGTGCTGCACAGCTGGAAAATTTCAGGTTAGGTCTGATTGCAGATTTCTCAAGATGAACCTGAAGCCGAAAGTGACTATTTGGATTTCATATAATCCTCTCAAACGCATTCTGTGGTTAGCATGTAAAGGTTTCAGTTGCTGTAACGTCAGCACACGGATCCACCACAGTGAAGCAATACAGCAACTTTCAAAACACAAAACAACAGAATATGGAACGCAACACTTAGTATGAGACTCACAACACTGTAGAGTGTGTACATACAATAAAGTATGAGGGAGTGAGGGTTAGGGTTAGGAAAAATGGAGAACGAAGAGGGAAAAGAAAAATAAATATATGAAATAAGAACAGAGAAAACAGGTGGGTAGAAATCAACATATCTACTCACACTATTATAATCATTACTGAACATTAAACAGGTGCTGGCAGGGTGTATAAATAAGACAGATACAGAGATCGAGACACCTCAGGAGCCAGAGACAGCGCGGGACATCACTGCCAACTGAATCCTAGCTAAAGATTTTACTCAGGAGGTGGTAAAGTCCAAACAGAGCAACAGTCTTACTGTTGGACACAGACAGCACTTCAGTGTGATGACTGGCCCACTGGGTCTCTAATAACATGCTCTCTCCGGTTCCCCAGGAGGGTCTGAGCAAGCTGAGAGGCAGCTGTTCAGGGCCCTTAGGTACCACACCCTGCAGGATCCTCAGCTCCACAACACCCTGAGAGACCTGCTGGCCTCAGTCAGGACGTCTGGAAAAGGCCTGAGCACCGCGGCACGCATGTACCTGGCACGACGTGAGTTCATTCAAGCTGCAAGAAAGGATCAAACATCAGGGATCAACGTGTCTCATTTCAATTTCAGACAAACTAAAGACACAGATTGAGTGATTAAACTAAAAATTTGATATTAGATATTACATCTAACATTCAGTGTGTGAGAGCTGCTTGTTTGTACAGTGTGTTGTACTTCAGACGTGCTTACTGCTGTTCCTGTGGCCTCACGTCAAGGTGGAGTAGAAGCCCTGCTCCCATAAGCTTTCTATAAATAAATGGTACCCTACTGGGGTTGCTGTCCATTGTCGACCTGACACAATTCAAGAGAAGAGGAACCTCAGGGGTTGGGGCCAAAGGCGTGTGAAGATGATGTGTTACGTCTGTGACTTGCCACGAGGGAGATTTGCCCACGTACATCAGAGTAGAGGCAGGATTTACAAGACGAACAAAGAAGTTGTGCAAATGAAAACTGCACTTAATCAACATTTTTGGGCTTCAAGTAGTTTTTATTTAGGGGAATTACAGCAGAACCATGTGAAAATTTAATCTTCAATCAACTGAATCTTAGGCCCCTTATTTTGTCTTCACCAGTAAAATCTATGTTTTATTCCATGTAATTCTAAGTCTGAACTGCAACTGACTGATTAAACCGTCTGGTCTCAGGACTTCGTCTGAAGCAGGACTTCTTCACACTTGTGGAGCAGCAGTATGGAGTTCGTCCCAAGGCGCTGCTTGGAGGAGCCAAAGATGTGAAAGAAATTAATGACTGGGTGGCCCAGGAGACAGGGGGGAAGGTACAACGCTTCCTGGCCAAGCCGCTGCCTCGGAACTCAGGAGTCAACACTGTGAGCGCTGCCTACTTTAAAGGTTGGTTGTGGCTGGTTTCTGGTGCGTTGGTTTGAACTTGTGCTGCCTGCTGCTGTTTGACAGTTTGATGTTGCTTTTTGCTTGAATACTGAACTTCTAATGTCAATAATGGCTCCGTTTTCTGTCTGTAAACAGGAAAGTGGGTGACTCGGTTCAGTCAGAGCGGAGCAATGGACAATTTTCAAGTGGATGGTGGGACAACTGTCCGCACTCCCATGATGCAACAGGATAACTACCCTATTAAAATGGGAGTTGACTCAGATCTAAGCTGCACGGTTAGTACAGGTCTTTAAAAATCTAAGTCTATTTTCTTACACAGCTCTTACTTCTAATACTTTTTCTTACCTGTTGTTTACCTAACCTGTAGACAACAACATTAGCTTCAACTTTTGGCTGTTGGGAGTTTTTGAGTCTCTCTGTGCTTGTTCTGTCTCTTTTAAAAAGTTCTTCTGAACTTTACAGATCGCTCAGATCCAGATGCAGGATGATGTCAGCATGTTCATCTTCCTGCCTGATGAAGTCACTACCAACATGACCCTGCTGGAGGAGAGTCTGAGCGCTGAGTTTGTTCAGGACCTCTCCATGACGCTGCTTCCTGCTCAGGTGTCTCTCACTATTCCTGCCCTGAGGTTCAGTTACTCCACAGATCTACTGCCACTGCTCAGTGACCTAGGTGAGTCCTCAACCAGAACCAAGCTTAGGTCTGACAAAGACCTCAAGGTTTGTTATTTACCTTTAAACAGATACCAACATGTCAAACTCAACAAATAGTTTATTTTCTACAAATGTATTTTTTATGCAAGTCTGGAAGTTTATTCCAGAGAAGCCTGTCACAGAGATGGTGTCGGTGTCTCAGCAACACTCGATCCTCAGTGAAGTTTGTTTCCAAAGAAGAAGGTTCTGTCTGCTTGTAGCATGGAGTCTTTGTGTTCACCTGACAGTTGTCCAACGATGGCCACAAACATCTTCTTCTCCTGTTCAACTCTTGTGTTTTGTTTCTTCCTCCTCTACCTCCTCTTCCCTTTTCTCTTCTTCTTCAACCTCCCGCAGGTCTCTCTGATTGGCTTCAGAACCCAGACCTGGAGAAGATCTCGGCTCAGCCCGCCATGCTCAGCTCTGTCAATCACAAAGTTGTCATGGAAACAGCACCGGAGGGGAACCAGTACCCCAGCGTCACCTCGACAGCCAACCACCTGTCGTACAGAGTGGACCGCCCTTTCCTCTTCCTAATCCGGGATGAAGCGTCAGGGGCGTTGCTTTTCATCGGCAGGGTGGCCAACCCCAAGGACCTGACAGTATAACATCCACACACACACTCTTAGCAGGTCCTAGGAGGGATTTCAGGTGTTTGCTTTGCATTTGTAGAGGCAGGTGTTTGCAAGAATATTTGATTTTGATTTGATTTCACATTATTTTTACTCTTCATGTTAAAACATGTGGTTGTGGTCGTGTTAATCTGACAGAATACTCAAACACACCGAGCTCACCAACGGATTGTTTTTTAAGAAATCAAATATTGTCCTTGGTAAAAGAAATAAACGTGACAATGAAAGTCTCTTGGCTTTTTATAAAGGTAGTGATTTAAGGTGGTTCAAACGGAAACATCCCATCAGATATTGTTCAGAGGTTTAATAAAATCATCTTTCTGTCAATAATTCTTTCTTCCCAGTGGATGAAGATGTTTCATTTAGAAAACCTTGAACAAACTTTACATTCAGAGCTGAACAGTGAACAGTTTTTCTCGGATCATTTGGATTTCAAACTGAACTAAATATGTTGAATCACATTTATGTTCCAGAAAAACTGGAGTTATGAATAGGATCCAGCTTAGATAGAAAGGTCTTTTGGATGAAGACATAGGTACGCTGATGTCGTCTGTATACTGGTGAACACTGTCCAGCAAACAGGATATCCACAATCTAGTGTGGCCAGAATGGTCGGCTGGTAAAACAATCCAGTTGAAATTTTCTTATGTATTTATAATTCTGGACTGTATCGATGACGTCTCCATTTACAGAACAGATATGTTGGGAACACTGGTGGTTCGAGCTCATACTACCTTTGTCAGGTTCAACTTGCTGCAGAAAGAGGAGCTGTACCAACATTTTTCACCACCGTCTGTGCTTAATCTGAGTTCCAGATACTCGTGGCTGCCTCAGACTAACTTGCTAAATAAATCATTTTTGGATAGGGCAGGAATGTATTTAAGTGAGAATGTGTTTGGTACATGTGGTCTTAATTTTCGACAAAGAAATTCCTGAGGTTTCTGAAGCACGAAAATGAGCTGAGTGCTAAGAGGGAGAAAACAATGATCCTAAATAGAATTTAGACTCTGTAATCTACCAAATAAAATAAAAAATAAATGAACAAACTTGAAAAAGCTAGAAACAGCCTGTTTAAACAAGTTAAAGAGGTAAACAGGCTGCTTCTGCATTCAAATATCAGATGAATACAGAACATCTCCATTAAACACAGAGAACACAGCAATGCACCAGTTCACCACATAACTGGAACCAGAACTGAACTGCTTCAATGAACAAAATCAAATATATATGTACAGGATATATATTCTGACCTTCCTTTAATCCTGCTCAACACATCTCAGACTCCACCAGAGGGAGACAAACACCTGGATAAAAACCTGGATACAGCAGAGAAGAAAATCCTGCTACCTGTAACTGTGAGGAGTCCGCAGTACTTTAATAGTACTTTAGTTTAATCCTTTAATACTGTGTATAACAACACATATACACTGACATGAACAATTCAAATAAACTACTAAGAAATGAACAACTAACTGGTTCAGTTCCTGGTTACACGTCGAGGTGACCTTGGACAAGACACTACTGATGATCTATTGATGATCTATTGATGATCTACTGATGATCTATTGATGATCAATTGATCTACTGATGATCTACTGGTGATCAATTGATCTACTGATGATCTGATTGATCTTCATTTTGTAATAGTTTGAATCCTATACGGTCATTTCGTTTCCTTTTGTGCAGATAAACAGTGAAGGATTAAAAGTGTCGAGGAAGTTGAACTACAGAGGAATCCGGAAATACTGGTTAGAAAAAGTATACAAATATTCAAAATAGTCTGAGTACATCAGAGTACATCACTACTCGTGGGAAAGTGCAGGCAGACATCAGCTTTGGTTTTGGGTGAATTGTCCATGAGTCAGAGACCTGGTTTCTATAAACCACCAGGTGGAGGTGTCTCATCACAGAGGATCAGTTCGACGAGGACCTGAATTAAGATGAATCTCATCCAGCTATGTTTGGGTTTCATTTCTGCCTGTTAGTAACTACTAACTTGGATTTTAGTTGCTGTTCTTTAGCTCTAAGATGTGAACAGACAGAGGAACAATGTCACACTGAACATCACAGAAAAGAGGAGAAATATAGGTTTATTAAGGGTCGGGGCTCGGATGAAAGTGTTTCTTCAGTGCACATCCTTCTTCACAGGGCAACGACCTCCTTGCTTCTGACCCCAGACTTCAGCAGGTTTCCTGTCAGCTGGCTTGTGTCTGAAGACTTTCACTGAAAATTTGACAGCATGATCGAAGGAGGAAAAATACATGCAGAAGGGTCACGAGCAACACCGGGGACAGATTAAAAGCTCATGTGGAAGGAGGGAGATTTAGAACCAGAATGAATTCTGAATAGTTCTGGATTAGTTTGAACTCTAATACTCTGACCCAAACACAAAACAACAAACTACAGCTGCAGTTTCCTCTAAAAACGTCCACTGAATACCACTTTTTGTCCCCTGTCTTCCACGTCCCTCCTGCCCATACACCCGTCCCTCATCATCCAACAAGTCCTCAGCTCTTTGTCTCCTAGATTTAATTTCTAGGAGACAGAGTTGTACAGAATGATATACACAGTATTTCTGTGTAACACTTCTAATTTGTGTTGTGTTTTTTGAAGATGTGTTCCAGTGAGAATAAATGGTCCGAGTACTGATCCCTGTGGAGTGTTACTGTGTGCCACAGAGATACAGAAATGAAGTCAAAGAAGTGCCGAGCTTTAGTGCAATGTCAACATCGCTCGTCTATAACATCTACAGGAGCAACACTCACTTCCTCTTCTTCTGGTTTTTGTACCAGACTGACCCATGTTTTCATGATGAAACAGACCTTTAGACTAAATCACTGTTTCCTGTTTGTGCAAAACCCAATTTGAACAAGATGACACAATTTAAACCCAGTTAGTGATAAAGGTGAGTTGACACACGTCAGCTATCACATAACATGATTCCAATCAATCTTACTCATCTGTGTCGTTGCGTTCTACTTCTCTTTTCAAGGACGTGAATGTGATTGAGGAGGAGTTTACGTGTCCAAACCTGCAGCAGAAACACCAACTGGAGCCATTTGTTCTCTTACTGTCACCTGGCGTCATGTTTTCTACCAGTGACGACAAAGCTTCTGCCTGGACTTGTCTGTTTGTTTGCTGATCTCTGGGAAGGTTTTATATTAACACTGTGATTAAGGATTCAACTGGGAATATGCCCGTCAGCGAAGAACATTTCATATGACAAACATTAGCAGTAATTTAATCAAAACAGGTGTTAACTACAAGTACAAGTCTTCACCGTTTGGTTCGCATAATATCCTGTCATCCAACCTGAACTGATGCCCCTCTGATGCCCTCATCCAAGGGCGTCACACTCCAATGAAATGAATAAATCCTTTTTCTCCATTTGTCAGTATTTTATTGATCAATCATAAATGCTCAGTTCCAGGTTTGGTTAAGATAAAATAAACTTCCAGTGAAAAGATTCAGAGTACTTCCTTACAATAATAAATGTGCGTCACAGTCGACTCATTTATCCAAGTAAATCAAGTCAAAGCACTTATGGGCGAAGTTTCTTTCTTTTATTTTTTTGTTGCTGTGCTCTATTTTGGGACTTTTCAGCTTAGTAAAAAATGCCGAGCAGTTCCCCTGAAGCTGTACAGGGATCTTAAGAAACTAGATTAACAGTGAATAATTGTAAATACACTGTGACATTTCATTTTGAATAGCAACCAACATGTTAAAAAAGCTGAATAAAGATAAAAGATAAAAAGATAAATTTACAAAGCAAACATTTGTCAGAGTAACTAAGAATATAAAATTTCACACCACGATATAACTAAACATATTATCCAAAACTGAACAAGTACAGATTGTTTTTCTGATGTCAGCTCATGTTTGACCTGAAGTTCGGTTTTTGTAATTTGTGTCTTAGACTGTACAATAAAAGCCATTTGTCATTTGTGCTGAAAACTATTTAAAAATGTGTTATTTCTTTGAAACCTATGTATCTTCACAGTAAAAGCCCCATTGTACAAAAACAACAAAAATAAATGTCACCACAGAAACATCATAAACACACACACGGCTCAGACTGTTCGATTGGTTTTATCACCACTCAACAAAACATTGTAAAAACTTTTAGATTTACGTTAAGAATTGTAGATAAAGTGCTGCGAGATTAATTTAATTGAACAGCGTCTGTGTCTCCACAGCTGTCACAGCTCTGACACAGACACCTGCATAGAGTACAGTGGCTGGAAGGAGTCAGGTCCATTTATTTCAATCTATGCTTCTCACATTGTGGTGGTCGTTCTCCTGTATGTTCTGTATTATATTCTAAACTTACGTTTCTGCTGTCATACCCAAAGTCCCCCTCGAAGTGTTATCAATCAATACCAGTAATAATCACACATCTGGTATTTCGGACTTTTCCCTGCTGTCTGTGACTTCCTGCTCAGGCTCCTAGTTTTTTTGTTTCACATTCAATGAATACAATCAGTGAATCTTTACATTAAATCATTGCTGATTTTTGTCCAGCTTGTGAAGTTTCTTCTGTCACTCAGGTTGGCGACAGACTGAAGTCTGGTTCTCATGGGTGAGGTTTGTGTGGCATCTGCTCTCGTGTGGATTCACAGTGAGAATCTACAGCAGCTCAGCAGAGCTTAAGTCTTTGTGTAAGCACAGAACATGCTGTTTATCATCTGGGTTTACCAGGTGACCATGCTATCCTAATTAGCACTAAGCATTAAGTGAACCGCTTGGTGGCACCAGCGTGACTAAAGGGCACACTTGCAGTTTGCTGACATGTATGTGTAGGTGTATGTAGGTAACAGCAGCATCCTCAGCGTCACTGTTCACATAGTTCCTTGTGTACTTTGTGTATTTGTGGAGGATTTAAAAGGTTGGCCATGAGAGGGCAGACTAGAGACCAATAATCTCCTGAAGAATCTCTGCCTTTGTGCAACAGATTAATGTTGAGATAATGACTAAAAACATGTAATAATGATCAAGATAATAATGACATATGACTGGTATATAACATGTTACTGAGTTCATCTTATACTGCCCCAGTGGTTTTCCACAAGATTGCATCTTGCATGCGTGTGGTGTTAAATTGTAAAGATGTACAGAATACGTACGCACGCCGTGATGTGTGTGACTGCATAGTTAATGGCAAGGATATCCCCAGTCTAATAGGATCATGGTGGGATTAGTTATTGAGATATTGACTGACTGTTGTCACTGAAGCCAACACAGCTACAAATAATTTGAAAGAGTGAAATCACCTCCAGTGATGGTGGTTTATATGTAGACTGTTTTAAGTTCTCCTGTTCACATCAGTTTGTGCTTGTGGCCATTAGAGGAACTGCAGCTTATAAAAAATGAGCTTCGACATTTTAAAAGTGGAGGTCATTGCTTGGGTTAACTGCATCGTATACAAATAGTTTATATAGGTCATCATACAGTATATGTGAGAAGATCTGGCTCAGCATATGTACAAACACACCACTAATCCCACTGGTTATCTGAGCACGGCGCGGATTGGTTGTAAAAACATCTGCAATATTAAAAAATATCTTATAATGGTCTCATTGTGCAGGTTAACTGGTTCTTTACAAAATACTCAGGAGAAACACTCATTTGTGACAGTGTAGGAGCTTCCATTTTTCTTTTGCACCATCTGAGATGACTCAACTCTTTCTACTCCATGTTCAGAGTCCCGTGTTGTTCTCTCGTCACACCCTCTCGTTTCGTTCCTTCAGGTCTTGATGCCCATTATTTCTTTTTCTTTGGATGAAACATTCTCTGTTTTTTTTTTCTCATTTACCAGCTCGTATCCTCCTTTACTCCCCAGTTGTTGGTCCTGCTGTCCAGCCCTCCTGCGCAGGACCACAATGGTCAGCAGGAAACACAGCAATCCCCCACAAACGAAGACCACCATCAGACCCAGAAACCTGCACAAAACACACAGATAAACTTAGATTTCCTGTTGTTTTATAGCCTGCTAGAAACCCAGGACTTTCCAAGTAAAACCAAACTGTTAATTTAGCACATTATCATGTCTACACACTCAAAACAAAAGATTTGATGTTTATGTGATGACAACAAATGTTTAACGTCTACTTCATTTGTTAAGAGGTGGAAATTAGCAAATACACCAAGTTTCTCTTGGCGTGATTGGCTGCTCATGCTACCGAAGCCCCAGGGTGTGACACGCTTTAGTGTTCACAGGTGAAGCTGAACCCATAAGAGTGTCTTACCTCTGTCTGAAACTGTCCAGATTGTAGTAGCGACAGGAAGTGTGCTTGCCACACTTTTTGCCCCACAAGATGCAGGTGGTGTCAATGACGCTGCCGTACAACACGGGGCCGGGCATGAACGCTGCACACGGACAGATGAATGTGTGATGGAATGGAAAGATAAACTGAGATTAACAGTTGATATTACAGAAGTAATAAAAGCAAAGTTCTGCAACTGAAGAATGTAAAACTGAGTGCTGTGCACATCCGTACTCCTCCTACGTCTGTACTGTGGTTCATGCAATGTGTGTGAGGTGTTCAAGGACTGTACAGGAAATAGGTAAATTCTGTTTCCACAGAAGTTGCTAGCTATTGCGGCTGAATACTGTAGTGGTCTCCATGTGAGAGGCGGGGGTTCAAATCCAGCTATGACCTACCTCCAGTCCTTAGGCCGGACCTCCTTACGCTTACTCTGCCTTGTACCTTATAAGTTACTTTGGATAAAAGCATCTGATAAATGACTAAATGTAAAGTATGAACTTGGACATTGGAGAGAATTGAAGAATCAAGCTAACAAATGTCAGATCAGTAAATAGACTGCATATCATGGACCTCAGACAACTTGCCCAAAGTACTGAGGGAAACTCACCAAGCACTCTGAAAAGCATGTACTGAACTCCCACAGCAAAAGACTTGTCCTCAGTGGCCACAGTCCTGCAGAGACACAAACATCACCGTCAAAGTTGCAGGTTTAGTGTTTGTATTGTGAGGCTGATGCAAGTGCTGACATGCGAAAAGAGAGCTGAGCAGTTTAGTTTGAAACACATATTTTTAGATTCAGTTGGTGTCACACCTTCTGAGAAACTCCACATTCCTAATGTTGATCAAGCACAAAGCGTCATAAATAAACCCTAAAAAAAACCTAAAAGTATTACACCATCTCTACTTGTGTTTTATTTCCTTGGCATTTTCTGCAGATCATTCATCACCATCTGGAATTTATCTAAATGATTTTTTCAATGTGACACGGTTCTGGGTTTTAATTAACTGGACATTCGAGCCGCCTACTAGTGAATTTGGTCTCTTTTCCAGGCTGAACTACTTTTTTCAACACTGGAGACTCAGCAGTGTGTAACTGGGTCACATCTAAACTGAGGCTGAGGAACAATAGGAGAAGGTGAAGGAGTCACTGTGACGTCCAGGATTATAACAACAATACAGATTAAGGGCAGCACAAGTCCTTCACCATCCTTTTGATGGTACAACCCATAACTGACCCCTCCCCACCCACCTCCTCCACTAAAGCTACTGATTCTGTCCCATTTTGGTTTCAGCTCCTGGCAGAAACAAAAAATAGATATGCTGATACTAGACTTTCTTTGTCTCCTGGTTATTTTTACTCAGGCTGAAGTACCAATACCACAGCCTCCACATAACAATAACATGAAAAGTTGCTGCAGTCAGATTTAGAGCTACAATGTGCAACTCTAGCTAGCACTAACAGGACTTGAAAAGAACCCACTCCTCTGCTCTGCGGTGCTCTTCTACCATCTGCTACATCTGCTAAATAAGAAGCTGCAAAACTCACTATAAGAAGAAATCACTGAAAGTCTCTGATTGGTTAGAAAGACAAGCCTCGCTCAAAAACGTTTAGAAGCAATTATCTGCAAAAATATCTTAACCCTCTGTTAGACTGTGATTTTGTGAGTCAGTCTAATAAAGTCTTGGTCTCATGAGCAGGAAAATAGTTATAAATGGTTGGCCATTGGGCCTTCAGTGAGCATCTGTTGGCCTAGTTTTTGCTGTTTCCTGTAACACAGGAACTATTTGGAGAGCTCTGGTGCAAAGTTGTTGGCATGGCACAACAGTTAACGTTTCAGTCATTTGTTCGCTTACAAGAATAGGAAAAGCAAAGACAATGCAATAGAACAGGTTTTCACTTAGTCACTATGAGTCACTGTGTGCCGGGTTAATTGTTCATTGTGTATGTGATCGTGGTGTTCACTTTGTTGGCAGTATTGTTTACTGGCTTACTTTGATTGGTTTTGCAGATGTGGGTCATAGCCAAAGTCAGATTATCAGGTTTTAAGTCAGTCTTTTTTTATAAACCTCTAACTCAACCAGTCGAGGCAGATGGCCGCCCACCCTGTGCTTCGTTCTGCTGGAGGTTTCTTCCTCTAAAGAGATATTTTCCTCTCCACTGTCTCCTGGTGCTGCTGAGTGAGGGTGTTGGGTTTTTCTATATAATCTGTATACAGTTATATTTATAAGGTCTTAAACACTGTAAAGTGCCTTGAGATGACTTCTGTTGTGAATTAGTGATATACCATTAAAATTCAATAGAATTAAATCCATTATCACAGTGAGATGTGAAAATACTTATTAAAAACCAACTATTTCACCATGTTTCTCTCAGCCCAGGTGGAGTTAGTTTAACCCTTTTTACTTTATCCATAGTTAACAGATGATAACAATCAGATGATTGGTGTGATAATTAATCATAATTCTACGATACAAATTGCCTTTTTTTAAGGTTTTTGATGTTTTGATGCTAATAATAATACATTTGAAATATTGTGGAGTTTAGCTTGAAATGCAAAAATAAAATTTTAAATATTTGCCATTTACAGGTTATATTTATATATTTTAATTGCCATGTCATACCTGAGTATCATCATGCATGATGGAGTCTGGGAGAAGGCAGCAATGAAAGCAGTGGCACCAAGAAGAACCAAGAAGGGATGAAGGAGGTGGGAACATCCACTACCACAGGTTCCTGGAGTGGCGAACTTGAGACCACCAACACACTCACACTGAGTGTAGTTCTACAGAAACAGACACAGTGTCAGGTCCAGACTGAGGTAACACCCCCTATAGGCTGCAGTGCTTATTTACAACCACCAAACATCATCATCATTTATGGATTCTTCAAGTCTCCCTATTAATGGATCTAAAAGGTAAAGTCCTGAGGCTGTAGCAGGAGGAAAGTTCATTAACGTAAAAGTTTCACGTGAGCTGTGAGGATCTTATTGTCACAACTCGCTCGTTTGGAGTAATCTGCCTGGTGGTGTTGTGAAGTGGTCTTGATTTCTTTAAACTGCTACGTCATTACCCAAAAGGGCAGAATAAACCTTCAGTGCTTTATTAAGCAACTTTGACAGTTCATAAAAATACTTTTCTTCTCAGGAAAGAACATGACTGTTGGTGAAGTGTTAACATCTTGCTGAACCTGTTTGCAATGGTTCAGCAACTAAAGTAATTATCTGCTGTTGTCTACTCTCCTTTATTGACCCCTATTTACTCAAACCTCAATCAGTTTTTTGTGCCCTGGGGCAGGCGACATGTTGGAAGAAAGAATGATGTTAAAATCAGTAGATTTCTGGTCTGAAAATGGTCCTGTATAATAAAATGCTCCTGGTTCACAAGAGAGGCTTTAAAATCAGTCCAACTAACTAACTGACACAGGGTGTCACTTGCTGCTCATTAGTCCAGTCGTTACAAAATCCAAACAGCACTAGACAATCACTGAAAAAAGGGGAAAATGAAAATGAAAACTCTCTTAACAAGTATTTTTCTATGTACTCCCATGCCATAGTGGTGACATATAGTCATCTGGCTGCAGGACATTTTCCTATAGTGGCCCCTTCCTCTGGAATTATCTCCCTGAGGCCAACAAAAATTTGGACTCTACTGAGGTTTCTAGAGTATGTGTGTCTGACGCCTCCACCTCTGTCAAGGGAAGATTTTTCTTCCACTGAAACACTGATGACTTCTTCTCATATGAGTGTCCTCTGTCTTTCACATGAATGCTGCTGATCCTGCTGCTAAGATGTTCCTCCTCAACAAAACCAGCATGGAGGACAAATCGGAGGCCTCCAACCAACTGAGACTGAAGAGGCTACTTGGAAGGGCTGTGAAAAGTTCATTCTAACAAGAAGGAGGTCCAGTTATGATGACCCAATGTCCAGATAGAGATTTTCCAACGAAAAACTCTGAATTCCCAAAATATTCAGTTTACCAGACTAAAATTGAGACCAAAAGAACAACAAATGAAATAAATGACAACTTGATAATCAAATAGTTTCTAATGTGCAACGTAACAATGAAACTGTAGGAGTTCACTTTGATATATTGTCTTATTAAACTAAAACAGAAGTGTTTTTTTTATTTTTATTAATCATTGCTTTTCTGTGAAATCTTTTGTGTGTGGAAAAGTGGAAGTACAGGGAGATTTAGATCTAGTTTCCAGAACCACCCAATCAGAGGCTGGTGCTTTTAGATCTCTCCACTAGTTTAACCTACATTTTCTTGTTTTTTTACTCAGCTTCTCGCCTCATATTCTTTTTCTTTTTTTAATTTCTAAATAAGTTAGGCCAGTCAAAAATGTCATCAATTGGCACTTATGTGATTCTGTATATATAAAAAATTCTGTATATTCACAGACTCTCAACATGCACCTCCTGCTCCTGTTCCCACACTGAAAACGCCTGGATATAAAAGGATAAATCAAGAATCGCTGCTAAAGTCAAAAAATGCATTGACTATACAAAACTAAACACTGTATATTGGAGGGTTTGTCAGAGCTCCTATGAGATTCATTGTGCATGTTAATGCTGTCTGGTTTAATTTACGACCACTTCCACAGAAATGGTTTAGAGATGATGTGATTTTCAGAAACTGAAGAGAAAATCAACCCGGTTTTTGCTCCCTGCTGGTCTGTTTGAAACAAAAGGGAATTCATCAGAAAACAACATGTGATGTCATCCACTTTACAAGAACCAGAAACACATGGAGAAAAATAGGGAACTGAATGTTTCTCTGTTGCTGCAGATTATGTTCATTTAAATTCAGACGATGAAATAGTTTAAGTGAAGTAAAATGATAATTATTCCTACTGTGACTTTGTAGTTAGCGTCCAGCTCCATGGTCTTACAGCCAGCGTGACAGGGAGACCTGAACTCTATGCCATCTGAACCACAGACCGGGTTAAATGCCTCCTCAGGACACTGACATTCAGAACTGCACAGTGACACATCAGAGCTAAAAGACACAAGGTTTACATTTTAAATGCTGGTAGTTGTTGAACAATTCAAAGTAGGAAATGATGAGAATCAGTTCCCCCAGCAGTGATGTTAACTCCCTGTACATCAGAGAACATCAGCAGGAACAGACGTCTAGATGATGTAAACTGATGGTGTTCTTACCCGGAGGAAACGACCCCGGCGACATTCTGGGTGGGGCATCCAATGAACAGCAGCGGCAAAGCAGAGAACAAGCACAGCATAATGGCCGTGGTGCACAACCTGCTGGCACCACTGACTGAAAGATTCAACCTCCGCATCAGAACTCCACCCAGGACGGTGCCCAGCACCGCCATGGGGATACCCACTGCTCCTGAAAGAAAGAAATCAAGAAGACAGAAGCTTGAGTCTCCGGTGATCCTAACTATCCTCTGTCAGTGAATCTGTTTGATTTCTCACCGATCATCATGTTGGAAAAGGAGATGGTCTGGCTGAACTGTCTCTCTATGAACTTGGCCATGAAGGTAGCAAGGCCAGAGAGCAGCGCCGCCAGGTTGACCTGCGCCAGAACCACCAGCAGGTAGATGGGACTCCTCAGTGTCCGCAGAGCGATACGAGGAAAACCTGCAGGACAGAGGAGGACGGTAAGGCTGATAAGTATGATGAGACAGAGAAGTTTACGCCTAAAGGATCAGTTCACCCAAAATTCCCCCAGTAGCCTGCTATGTAGACACACATACCCCTGGTTACAGTGTGTTGTGGGTAATTCAGTCAACAGGACAATTTTCACTATGGTCAATTCAACACATTCAGAGGAAATCAGTTCTCACTGGATGATTTGGGTTCCCTCAGTTTTGGGTTTACTGAAATATCACAACCACTCTCGTCCAATCTATTGAAATATCTCTCAGACAATTTGAGTTGAACAAGTAAAGCACCCAGATTTATTTTTCATTCATTCACTGACTTTTACCAACGGAGTTGTCACTGAATTTGGTTCTGATGAAGGCCCAGTCAGTTTTGGCAGGTTTTAGACAAGAGGGGGTAAAGATCGCTTCCATCTTCCAACAATTACAGCAGGAAAAACAGCTTTAAAAACCTCACTTGTCCCCGCTGTGACTTTTCCTTTGAATAACAGGAAGTGATTTTTATCTTCGTGCTCTTAATATTGTTTTAATGTGGTTTGATGATGAAGTGTAAGAAAGGAGTTGAGATGTTCTTGTTACCCTCAGGATAAACTCACCAAGTTGTTTTGTCCACTGCTCTAATCTTTCTTATTTAATACCTGTGGAACTAATGACATCAGCTAATTAATGCTAATTAGCAAATGTTAGCGTGCTAACATCTAAAGATGGAACATCAACATCACTAACAGGAAATTCCCTTAAATTGAAGCTGATTACTAAGAAGCTCTGGTCATAAAGAAAGCCTCTGCGTAGTTTTGCTTTGATGTGTTGTAATGATTAAATTCTTGTGGAGTCACTTCCTCTTGTTCGGTTCCAGCACTCTGTAGTTGCCCCGCTGCAGCCTCATCAGAAACAGAAGAGGAAGGAAAGACTCTCACTTTTGAGGAACTGAACGAGGGAGAGTTCCTGATGTGTGTCTGCCTGCTGCTGCTTGCTGTCCGGTCTGGACTCGACATCTTCTGCAGCGTCCTGGACAAAAATGGAAACAGAAGAGTTCTTGCTGAATTCAGTCTGCAGCAGCTGCTACTTTTAACACACTGATGTTCAAAGGTTTACATGACTCTGACAGACACTAGTGTGGCTGTTCTGTGGCTCTCACTATCAGCAGAATGAATCATCTTACTGTTGCAGGGGTTTCTGGGAAAAAATCTAATGAAAAAGATGTGTTTAGTCTAAAACACTGTTCATTTATGTTTTACTGAGGAGTTTTCTAAATGTTCTCTTGTGAGAGTTGAAATTCACTAGAAAGTTCAGTAAAGTCGAGAGGAGCTGCATGAGTTCATCGCGACCACAGACCTTTTTCAAACTGTGGTAGTTGCTTTTGAGGGGATCATTTGGGTCCAAATCTGTCCCAGCAGGTGTTGATGATCACTGTAAGAAACTGAGTTTACAGTTTGCTCGTTTCAGTGATGAATTAAATGTAGGCTGCTGCAGTTCAGTCAGTGTGCATGTAGGCCTTAAGTTGACCTTCAGTGGGTATTTAAAAGTCATAAACACATAAAACCTTATCAGATGTTATCTTGCTCTGAGCCGCTCCACTGCTGAGTAATATGCTGCAGTTCATGGAGCAGTGTTTGCAAAAACATTTAACTGCAAAAAATGAAGTGGCTGGTGCCAGGAAGTTGCTCAATAGTGTTCTACTATTACTCCCTGGGGTCAGACACGCACTCAAAACACTCAAACACAAGCCAAAGTCCAGAGTTTGTTTAACGCCCTGAGTGTTACTTTCGATTTTAAAATAACTTCAAGTTTTACTTATGTTCAGGAAAAATGCAAAAACTGAAACAAAGTCTGACACAGGGAGAAGGGGTTTTAAATAAGTTGGTTTAAATGCATGAGTCAGACCATTAAATAAGCAGAAATCTGTTTTAAAGAGAGAGTGGGAGGAGAAATATGTTGAATTTGGGGACGTGGTCTTTTTCAATAGCAGAACTGGCTCCAAACATCTGTACTTCAGTAGTGATCTGTGTGAAATTCTGAATCTTGTCTTTCAGCATCTTTGACTTTAAATGGTCGAAACACAAAACACAGCAACACGTTTCCTGGAGAACTGTTACTCCTGTTACTGCTACACCGGACAGGAACACAGTAGCTGTGTTGAACAGTCATCAGCTAAAATCTGTGTCAGAGCATTAACTGATGAATCACTGCACAAAACTCTGATCTACTGAGACCTTGGAGAAAACTCTGACTTGGTACCCCTCGATTAAAGAAAGGAAACAAACAGATACACTGAAATATTAAGAAATAAAACTTTCCTAAACATTAACCCATGAAAATAAGACTTAAAAAAGAAGAATTAAAAAAACTGGCCTGGTCAAAAATGATGGTTCCCTAGAAAAGATAATTTAAATAATTTGACCATGTTAAACTAACGTGTGTATTGTAATTAGCTTCACACGTGTCTTCAGACTTGAAATCCGTCAGTTGAACTATTTAAAGGGTGAAAAGTGGTCAATGTGCTGTTTGGTAGCGTGGTGATGCTGCCAATACACTACCCAACTGCAGTTAATGTGAATGGTAAACAAAGAGGTTAGAGGTGAACTCCAAGGTCAAGGTACATCAGTGTCAGATCCCAACCAAATTCACAAAGGGGACTTAACGGAAGACGACCGAGGAGATCGCAAAGTAAATCACTGTGGAACATGGACGAGGCTTAGTTATGTATCAAGGACATAACTAACATGTCTGATCAGAAAGATCTGACCCCACCACTCAGACTAACCCAACTCATTGTTGAGGCTCTGGTCATATCTCATCTTGACTACTCTAGTGTCTTACTGCCGGGGTACCAGCTGCAGCAGCACGTCTCATTTCTGATCTGCCAAAAAGGACAAGTTACCACTTTTAAGATCTCTGCACTTAAATCTTAAAAAAATATATATAAATAAATAAAACTGAAACTCATGAAACTGAAGCAGGTCTTCATAGAGCACTTGACTTAAAAGTTCTTCTCCTTGGCTTAGATATGTGCTTTGTACCTCTCTTGTAAGTCGCTCTGATAAATGCATCTGATAAATGACCAAATGTAAATGTTATGTTCTGAGACTGGGTGTCTTTATCAGTGCAGGGTACAATGAAATCTATCCTGGCATCCTGGAGCAAAATATTCTGCCCAGTGTCAGAAAGCCTGGTCTCACCCACAGGTCAGAGTCCAAGTGGATAAAAAACCAAAACACAGCTAAAACATCCAAACACGGTTCAGAACCAATCTGTGGAATATTGTGAAGTGACTAAATCCTATTGAACATGTGTGGAAAGAGCTGAAACAGAACAACACAAACAGACTGGAGAAGACGCTGAGACAACAAGGAGTGAAACAAAACACCTGTGGACAGGTGAAGACGCCTTAGTGAGAGTTACAGAAACCACTTGATTCAGTGATTGTGTCAAAAGGTGAAATCTATCCTGGCATCCTGACACTCACATGTCATGAACTTCTGTGCTTGTCACACCCTGAACTTTGTTTTTCAGTGTTTTCTATCAGTGAACTTCTTCGTGCAGCCCAGAAACACCAGGGAGAATCTACCTGCTCGAATGGTTCTCTGACTTAGTACATTTTTAGAACATTTTTATTAATTATTATTTTTTTCTGTTTCAAGTCATTTGACCACTGTAGGATTTTCTTTCTTTAAGGGAAGGGTGCCACTAATTTTCTCCATGTGTATCTTCTGTTTAAAGTAAAAGTGCAGAGGTTTGGCTGCAGATCTGTCCCACTGAAGAATCATGAAATGTGATTCTCTGTTGAGCAATCGTTGGAAAAATCGCCTCATTCATTTGATAAATCACGTTGTGGTTTAACTTTCTCTTTTCGTCTCGTGTGTTGAGCCAAAACAAACTGGTTCCTGTTAGAACGTGTTTAGATGTTGAAGTCAGTTCAGTTTGTTTGCTTTTAAAAAACCTGTTGATCGACATTATCTTTATCGTTGTCTCGTTGCTAAAATCATGAACTGGCTGAAGGTTCAGATACAGAAGAGAACAAACATGCTGTACTATAAAAACCTGTGGAATCAGTCATCACTCGGATGAGCATTGGACTCAGAATCAGGTAACTATGAAAACTGTATGAGAAGATTTGTGAGAATAGTTCCTCATAAAAGACATGAAACATGGACAGCCTCCTTTTTATGAAGTGTCACTACTGACACACTAATAGAAATCTAAGCTCAACATTAACAAATGTTCCACCCTGATGTTGATTCAGTTTTTGTTCCATGTCAGTTCATAACTTTATTTATTACCTCATGTTCAGTTGCAGACATTAAAGGAAACTGGTTACAAACACAACAATAACCCTGCTCCTGTGGCGTCCACTCCCTGAACTGGCTTCACCTGATCATTGTCACGTCAGTGGGAGGAATTAGGAAAAGCTGCCATCGAGGTGTCGGTTTGAATGTGGCAACAAACACATAACCACTTGTAAACAGCAGCAGCTATCACTAGATCCTCCTCCTCCGCTGGGAGTTGTATGTCTGTGTCTGAACACTTCACATCAGCCAAAGTACATCGCTCCAGGTATCTAGACCAGGTTACAGAGTACAGCTCACAGCAGTTAAACCGTCACATGACCAAGCCTGGACTCATGCAATCATCTGGATTTGATTCTGAAATGTGAACTTAACAACTAAGAAGAACACTGGTGGTGATGGACAGTGATGGAGCAGCTCCAGGTGTCCATTGAACATCCACGAACAGTAACAAGAGTTTTACATGTTCACTGTAATAAAACTTAAATGACTCAACACTCACACTTTTTGGTCCATGTCATGAACTTCTGTGCTTGTCACTCCCTGAACTTTGTTTTTCAGTGTTTTCTATCAGTGAACTTCTTCGTGCAGCCCAGAAACACCAGGGAGAATCTACCTGCTCGAATGGTTCTCTGACTGGAGTCACCTAAACTCAGCTTTGGGGTCATAAATCTAATTCTAACCAAATTGGATTATTGTCACCTCACCTCTTTGGACATGGTTCTGGGGAAGAAGAGGTAAGGCAGCGCAGTGAGGAAGAGGAGGCAGGACGCCACCAGGAAGCCGAGCCACCAGGCTCCCACCCAGCGCAGGTCTTTGTGCTCCAGCTTGATCTCATCTGAGCATGAAAAGAGAGAAAAGACGTTTTCATATTACACAAGTGTATGTTCACACTGACTCATGAATCTTAGGAACAGAACACATTTTTTCAGCAGTATCAGAAAAAGAATAACAGAAATGTCTGAAATGTGAGAATACTTGTTTTCCACCTTAACGCTCCGTCCAATAAGAAAACTGCAGCTGCATAACAGCGGATCCACCAACGATGTGGTAACGGCAGCCGGTAACGCAGCAGCCTGCTACTGTGCTCGTTACGGACACACAGACTGTGCTTGTGGCCTTTTATTATGAAGAAGTAATGTGATAAAAGATATAAAGCCCTGAATCTGCAGCATTTTGATATTATTATTTTTATATCGACTGTACTTTAAGGTGGTTTTTCTTATTTACACTGAACGGGGGAGTTACATCCAAGCTTGTGTCGCTACTTGTCTGCCTGTTTTCTTGGACGTCTGCCTGGATTTTCAAATGAATGTTGACTCTTACAGTTGGAACTGGAGGAAACTGAAAGTGTTGTTACTGAATATCTGACATGCACGAGTCTAATTACTGCAAAAATAAAGAACATTTAACAGGAACTGCTTCAACACACTGAAACACTCGTATTAATGATAATAATCATTTTAACCAGCACTTTGGATGCCAAGTGAACACACTGCCCCATTTTAAATCGCCTCCATATTAATTTCTTTATTTTCTCATGCTTTCGTGGATGTGTGTCTTAGGACAGTTTGTCACTGAGCTGCTGCCAAAACCTGTTCCTGCCAGAACCCACTAAGAAGGACCTTTCCAGTAAAATCTTTATCCCTGTTCATGCTTCATTTAGCTCGTTTTTATTGCATCATCAGCAGGAACACGCATCTTCACTTATGTTGTTTCCTCGGACACAAGTTAACATGAAAAACCTGAAAAGGATTTTAAAGCGATCACCACAATCTCAGCATGAAGCTGGTTTTCATTTTACATGCAGCTTCTAGGGAACAGATGATTTTTATACAGCTCCCAATAAATCACCATTTAATACCGTGCAGTGGAGGAGGAAGACAAAAACACAACCATCCCGGATAGAAACAGATGCAAGAGACAGATTTGTGCTTAGTTTAATGTCACATAAGAGCAAAGGGCAGCAGTTTAGTGTATTATCAAAAACGTCAGTTGTCTAAATGATTATTCAAGTTATTGGATTTGCTCCAATTAAAACTTGAACTTGTTTGATAGATAAATTCTTAAAGATCAGTTTACAAAGCTCGACAGTGGAAACAAACCAGGATGAAATGATCTTGTTCATTGAACATATTTCAGTTCTGCCAAGTTGGACATTTTTCAAAAAGCCAATAAACCAAACGTAGTGTGAAAACCAGATCTTAAATACACCATTCACACATACTGCTCTCACTGCACACACACAGAAACCCCACAGGGTTTAAGAAAACAGGTTTTTGTTTGAACAAGCCTCTAAAGAAGCGGGAGCTCCAATAATCCTGGAGTCGCCCACATTTAGGCACTAATGTCAATAAACTTGCTCACTGTCGAGTCCTGATCCTGAAACACGAGCCTCCTTCGCTCTGTGGAGTCTGCAGAGGATCGGATTCTGTGGCTCAACGGGTTTTTAGAAACCTTATAAAGAGTTGTTCTCACTTACTGCTTAGGATCAGTTCAGACAAACACACCTGACTCATCCAGAGCTTGTTATGCTTGTTAATGACTTAATATCACCGGTCGGGTCAGATTATTAATCACAACTGGAGTTGGTGGTTTACGTGCTCATACACGTCACGGTTTACTGGGACAGTCAGACGCCTTGAATTTCACTGGACAGTAACAGGCTGCAGGTGCACGGATTCCCAGCTGTTTTGTGGCTGGTTGTTTTAAGTGGGACTGGTATTTATCACCACTTTGACTCGTCTCTATTTAATTATGTCTGTATCTGTACTTCATTTTAAGCCAATAAGAAGCAGGACTGTGACTTGACCTGTAAAAACTCAGGTGTGGAGTTTCCACACACACTTGAATCTCTCTCAGTTGTGTAAACAGGTGAAACCACACTGTGGTGAATGTTCTTTCCTAAACTTCCAGCACTGTAAGTGAGAGTCCTCACTTCCCCTTTAAAATAAGCATCTGAATGATTTGACCATTGACAGTACTTTAGCTGAGCTATGAATCATCGGTGTTTCTCACCTTCTGGTAACTTGTCAAAGTCGACGTAAATGCGCAGCATGGCGGCGCCGCTGATGAAGCCAAGTGCCGGGCCGATGGAGGTCATAGCGAGGAGGATGCCTAAAAAACGACAGAGGAAAAGTAATTTTTTTGTTTAGTGTTTGTTTAGTTTGTTGGTAACTTGCATATTTCAGCAGAAATAAATTTAAACAGATTTTCAAAGCTCAGAGTGATGAAAACAGAAAAAGTCATCGTAGAAACTAATTTCTAATCTTTTCTTTATTTTTAACAGCGGTGTTGAAATCTGCCAGTGAGATGTTTGATCAGTGTGTTTGCTTCTAATTATACATTACTGATGTTAAAAAGTACTGGACTCAACCAGTTTCAAGAACCCCCTCGGTCTCTGCTCTAAGCAGATGTTCGTGTGTTACAGAATAAATGAACAGTGACCTGCTGTCATCATCTCCCATTTCCTCTGTGCAGCTCAGGTTCAGCTTCCAGGACGCCAATAAAAACAGGTTTGTTATGTGAGAAGTGACCCTGCCGAGGGCTCAGGTGGCAGCGACGCTGCAGGACGTGCACACGCTGCATGTCGAACACTGCATCCCTCCCATCTCTCTGTCCACAGCACAAAGAGCCGACGTTTGTCTGTCTTTGTTGTCAGTTCTGGCTGAATGCAGTGATTGCAGTTATACAGGTGGACGTGAGGCCACTGTTTTGAACTTTGCTGTGAAGCTGCACTGATCAGAAATTGATTCCAGCAGATCTTTTTTTTCTTTTTGCACAGATAAACATCTGTAATGTGAGCGCAGAGTGGAGGATGCCTGCATGGAAAGTATTACATCACCTAATGAAATGTTAGGAAGTTATCACCACCCAGCAAAGACATACCATTCGTAGCTACATCTGAGTCAGAGCAGGAACCTTCACAGAGCTGTAAAACAACAGGAGGAGCAGAAAGTACAGATGTCACCTGCTCTTTACTTAATGCTGCTTACATAAGAACAGGTTACGTTTTAATTAAAGGTTGGAGGAAAGATGGGGAGCTGGAGCTCTGAATCAGGTGGTGCAAGATGTTTCACACACTCTGATACTAACTCTGCCTTTTTCTCTCAGCTATAATGAAGTGAAATGAGTGGCAGCTAACAGCAGAACAAGAGGAACCTCTGACCCTTACTTACAACACCAGCAGTTTAACTGGTGTGAATCATATTAATTATATGAGTGAGACAGAAGTTGCACTGTCCCAATCCTCCAAAGTCAAGTAGAAGTGTCGTCGCTTTGTCTCTTTAGTTCAGTTTGTTGTTTTTGTCCCTGCTTCATGTTTTGCTGCTCAGAGAGTAACAGAGGATTCATTGAGATTTATGAAATGAGCATTTCTGTAACTGTACTAAACCAAATTGAAGTTCTGTTGATTGAACGTGTTTTAATTTCACAACTGCATTTTACTGTGGAGGTTTTTCAACCTACCACCTACGTCTTTTTGACGTTTTACGTTTCACACTGTCGCCTCATATGCAGGATTTTGAGTGAGTTGTTTTAATGATCACTTCTGGGCTGTTTGGGATAAAACCATTGTCCAGTGTTTCTGTACCGAGGTAGAGAGGAGAGTTCTTCTTGCTGGCGTAGTCGTCAATGTAAGAGATGCCGAAGGGCTGGATGGGCACGGCGCCAATACCCAACAGCAGCTGACCCAGCAGCAGCAGAGGGTACACCCCCTGCTGGGCCGGGTTGTCCTGGTGGCTGCAGCTCTGATTGGAGGTTAAGGAGGTGATGGAGCTCCCTGACTGGCAGAGGCCAGAGCTGTTATCACTGGAGGCTGCTGGGAACCAGAAGGGAGGATGAGTTAATACAGAATGTCAAAATGAAAGCAAAGGTTGTAGTGTTGAAATCAAACTGTGGCCATTTCTCCTTGTCTGATCCATCTAACATCTGATGACATGTTTAACCACACTGCCTAAAATCAACATCTTTACAGGTAGAAGCTTTTGTCTCTTGTTTAAAAATGAATTTTATCCTTCTGAAGAGGAAACCTCCGGTTCAGACTGGGGTTGTAAGACGGGTGCACAGGTGGAGAAAACAAACTAAAAAGAAGCTGCCAAATTTAACACTGTGCTGTTACAGAGAGTGTGTGTGTGTGTGTGTGTGTGTGTGTGTGTGTGTGTGTATGTGTGTGTGGTCTCACAGCTTATCCGGTCGGTGTAATCGTACAGTCCGCTCAGGAAGTGTGGCAGCGCCATCAGCAGCGAGGCCAGGCAGGCCAGCAGAGCTCCAGCGCCGATGAACCGCGGCCTGTGGACACGACTCCCGAAGAAACTCACAAAGATGATGAGGATAGTGTTCCCCACCTGAACACGCAGAACACACAGACGACATCCTGAACGAGTCACATGCAGCAGCTACGTTTATGTTAAAATAAAAAAATGACTCTCAGCAGTGGACTTTGACTCTCTGAAGGTTTGTAGTAGAACTAACAAAGAGAACTGTTTGACAATTATGCAAAGATCACATAGATTATCAAACTTTGAGCAACCAAGCTACCATCGACAGCAGTTACTGACTGTTGATCTGGGCTCTGCACCTTCAAAAGGCTGCTGATGATTTAACCTGGCTAAATTTGCACTGCAGCTAATTTTCCTTCCTCACAACTCCTCGACGGCTGTAGTCTCAGCAACCTTCTGCTGTTTGTATTTGACCTCCTCATCACATCATTTCACAAAACAATTGTTGGCTGAATTATTCTGTCTTTGTCTTTTTATTTAATGAGGTGATTTGTTGAAGTGTTCTTTAAGCAGCTGAAGATGGTTTTATTGTAAGAACAGTTTGTTAGCATGACTCAGTGGAGACTGAATGAATGGGCTTTAGGAATCAAACTGTAAGTACATCTCTACCTTAGAACCAGTAAGATAGAGGTGAACCATGAAAAAAGATAGATAGGCTTTATTTCTGAAGAAAAATCTGCCGAGAACATCTTGTGCTTACCTCGTTGAAGGAGGCCAGGAGCCCTGACTTCTGGCTGGACAGGCCGTAGCGTCTCTCGATGGTGGAGATGGAGCTCTTCATGTAGCCCGACACCAACAGCTGAGCCAGCTGCAGCAAACTGTGGCAGAACACAAAGAACTGCAGAGAGAAGAAGAACGAGGAAGGTGAGGGTCAGAAAGCGATGGTTAAGGAGAAAGAACGGGACGATCAACGAAGACTTCAAATGTGGCAGGTCCATCTGGATAGCTGTCAGGTTAATATGATCTGATCTACATTAAGCGAACTAAATCTGACAGTTCATGATCTCTTCAAATCCACCAACACACTGAGACAGAGACTCGTCCACCCAAAAGACTGGACACCAAAACACAAGATGGTCCAATACAGTGACGAGTGTTCAGAGTTCTCCATGACAGGAGACTAAACAACCCCTACACAGGGGGAGCAACACCTCAGGACCGGAATCAGCAGAGTACCTTGATCTGAAGGACAAAGGACACTTGGCCGAGGACAATGATGTTCAAATGTTGGACAGAGAAGATGATTTGGGAGAGGACTCAGGTACAACCTGCCAACCTTTCATCCATCCCCAGGACAATTGTGGAGACTCCTCCTGCTCTCACCTTATGCCTATGCTACAAGCCACTTTAGGTCAGATGAGAATCAAAACCCCCCTGGAGGACAAATGTGCGTCCCAAACCAACAAGGTTTCAACCTTACAAGACGGAAGTCCAGTTGCCATGACTGAACATCCAGATAACTTCACCTGGACGACTGAGAATCTTCCCAGATGTCTGGGTACAATGCAGAAACAACAACAACAGGGAAGTGAACGTATGAGGAGATATGTGACCGACGTGTTGAGAGAACAATACAAGGATGAACCTCAGGAAGTCAAGTCTACTCAGCTCAACACTTTTTGCTCCAATAGATGTTCAGACGGTTGTAGTTACATGTAGAATAATCAACGTGTGCTGACAGTGTCATTTCTGTATGAATTACACCCATTGGTATAAATACATAGGGAAAACACAAAGACGCAAATATTTGCAGATAAGAAACTATTTGTTTTCTGCACAATAAAGAACATATGAACGTGACTATTTCCAATCCAGACGTCTTTGTTTTAATCTGGTGAAAATAATCTCTTTTATTGTTTAGTGAATTTAATATTTTTTGGTCCAGGTGGTTAAAAACACCCAGGAATCCACAGGAAGACAGAACTATGGTTACAGGACACAGCGAACACTCAGAGTGAAGCAGAAACAAACCTTGATGTTGTTGAAGAGACTCCGGTGGCGGGCAGGAGGTTGGGACCCTGCTGGGTCTGGATTGAGGTTCACATCGCTGGCCACCATGATTAGATTGTTGCACAGAAACTGCAGAGCTGAACAAAACCTGTAAAATACAGAGTCACAGATTAAACACAGCACACACACTGACAGACAGAGGCTCTACTGAAGGGGGTGTACTGGCATCAGAATGTCACACTGCGCATTTCACACACTCATGTTGGAGCCGTTTCTTGGAATCACTGCATGTGCTGCATGTTTGAACAAAGAGAAAAAGATCGACAGAGATAAGAGAGAGCGAAGCTCGCAACAGCGAGTAGACTGAGGTCTGGATCAAAGCCAAAAAGGAAAATCACTCCAGGATCATGCAGCAGAAAATAAAACACAGACGTTAAAGAGCTTTTATGACGGTGTCAAGCAGATGTAAAACAAATGAATGCAACTCACACAACTGATGCAGAGCTACTGCAACGTAATAATAGTTTTCAGCTTTTCCTGCAGCACAGGAGGTGGCACATTCACATTCACATTCACAGAATGGAACAATCTACATCCTGAAACGCTGAACAAACCCACAATGAAAGCAGCATCCAGTCAGCATAGCAACAATAGCATGTTTGGTTAAAACACACACCCAGAAAACAGCCCACAAGTACAGATCTGTCCTCACAGTAAGTTCAGTTCACACACTTTACTTCAAGTTCCCATCTTTATCATTTCTAACAGTGCATCAGGACATTTAAGTGTTAATAGTTAATTAGTAATAATGCTAACACCGACTTATTTTACATTATCACAGCACCAACAGCAGGTGAACACTGGACGTACAAGGCAAACACCTGTTGAGCGGGTATAAGGTTGTTCACCTTTGCTAGTTTTACAGGTATTCCAGCTAACGAGCTGAACAAGCTGACGACTGCATGAGAAGATCATCAGAGGATCATGACCGTTCAGGGGAGCAGAAACAAGCTGCTGGCATCTGGCCAACCTGGTTTTGGCCTCGAGCTTGATGCTGCAGCTATTAGTCACTAGACTTTAAGCTTTTACAGTGACGGAGATAAAGAGTTTGACTTTATTTAAACCGACAGAAACTGGAACATTACAGGATTTAAACTTATATTGTTTGGCAGCAAATTACAACATTCAAGGCAAAGGCAGAATATGCATAAGGAGGTCTTGCCTGAGGACCCCTACTAGAGGTAGACCAACCACAGCTGGGATTGGAACCCTAGTCTCCCACATGGAGGGCGGTGAGCTCACCACTAAACTATGCAGCCACCCATGATAAATAAGTAACTAAAATGCTGGGATTTCAGCATCTGTAAAACAGAAGCGAATCCAATTACATCACTGAGTTGAACATATCAGGCTCTTTATCTTCAGCTCGTACAAGCCACTTGTGTTTGAACCTGAACCCAAACATTTGTCACATTAGAACTAACGGGAACAGAAACAAGAACACAGAAAGACAAAGGAGCAAGAAGGAGATAGTATCTGCCCCAAAGCCACAGGAAGGAAGCACCTTCTTATCAGCATAGGAATGTCGAGAAAAATAAAGCAGCGAGTGAAGCTTTTTATCTCCTCTGAGGCCGACCTGCCGCAGCCGACGGTCAGAGCTCAACTGTGACACCAAGGACTTCTAAACCCCACACATGCCGCCACAGGACGTCTGCTAAAAGTGGTACAAATAACAACCTGCAGCTAACTGACCTCCTCAACCTAAACAGAGCAGCACGCACACCGATGCAGTTTGCTGCCACGTGCAGAACCTGTCGTGTAGTAGTTTGACAGTTGTGGTTCCCTGATGATTGATCCTCAGTTGGATCCTCTGACGTCTGTTGGATGGATTGTTTCAGACTTTTAGGATTTATTGTTACCAAATGATTACTGCTGATGACCTGGGGATCTGGGAGTTAAATCAATTTCATACATTTGATTTATATATTTGAGGGTAGACGACCTAAAGAAGGACTCTGTCATTTCAACTACTGTGCAATGCTGCACCACAGGAAGGAAGGATGGATCGAACAGTGAAGAGGACACAGCCACAAAGTTTAACCACCTTCAGTGCAGCCTGGTTTCTGGTTTCTCTGTCCAGTCTTGATTCTGTAAATTACTTTGGTTGGTTCCCAAATATTCCAAAAACCTGACCGTGAAAGTCTCTGAGTTGCAAAATGAGTCTGACTCACTGGTTTGAAAACTGCGGGCAGAGGTCACAGCTCATTATGACTTCCAGAAAATAACATGTGTACTATTTAATAATTAACTGGTATTAAACTGATCTGTCTTCATTCTGTTCAACAGAATCACTGTGTTAATATTCACTTGGTTCTTATGTGATTTCACAACCAGAACACAAACTCACAGACACACATACAAGGTAATGTTCAAGTGGCAGAAAGTACGAATACTGTAAAGAGAAGTACTTTTAGTGAATGTAATTCATTAACCCTGCAGAGACTGTCAGGATGTCACTCAGCAGCAGAGTCAATAAATCAGCGTCAGTGGTTTCACTTTTTCCTGAAACTTTGCATTTAGTTCATGACGTTTGGGAAGTGGGAGAAACAGCAGCTGTCCTGCTTTTAGAAAGCAGCTTTAACAAAGTGAACAGCCTGAAGGGTCCAGAGAGAAAAAAGCAGAAATGATGAATTCAGACTCACTGTGGACTCAGCGCTTCGTCTCCTCCTCACTTTGCTTCAGCTCAGACTCTCTCTCGTGGTATTCAGCTGCATTTTCCGGCTCTTACAGAAACAGACATTCCTGCAGCTCTGGGAGGGAGGAGGGAGGAGGGAGGAGGGAGGAGCTGGAATTTGAACCCCGGTGTTTAAGGCAGAAAAAATAGAAGAAGAAGGCGGTGAGCTGCCAGAAAGATTTCAGACCCACATTGATGGTCTTAAATCCTGGAGGAGGTCAAACACCAACAGGATTCAAACTGAAGTCTGCAGTAATGAGGACAGGAATGTTTTCTGGAGAGTTTTCTAATCATCAGGAAGCAAATCGCATCAAACATCAGTAAAATGTAATGTCCTAAATACCGACTGTGGGGGGGGGGGAGGGGAGGGCAGTGTTACACCAATCAGACTGAGGATGATTGAGACTATTTCAATGTTAAAAACAAGAACACAGAACATGATGGAAGAAAGATGTGCAACAAAAGGACAAGAGCATTGAAATGACAGTGATGGTAAAGATGCTGTTACACTGAAATGTTGAAGTTGAACAGAGAAACGACCGCGTTCATCACGTTAGAAACAGGAAAATGTGGAGACTAAGCTGGGAGCATTTCAGCTTTATGTCCTGTGGGTTGTGAATCTTTTCCCATTGTGATTCCATAAAACTAAAGCAGCAGCTTGATGGTGATTTGTTAATTCAGGAATCATCTAGAACAGTGTATTTCATTTCTGTTTCTAACATTTTTAATTGGTTCTGGTTGATTTTCTGTTTTTCCCTATTTAATCTAACTATGACTGACATCATCACAGTTTATCGTGGTCGTTTCTTTAACTTCCTGTTTGTGTCCGTTTTTCCAAACTCCTGTAATGATGCCGTTTCTATTTGTCCTGTCATTATCCACTTATGGCTGATGTTGTCACAGTTTAACATGTGTTTTGTGTTGTTTTCACTGCTGATGGAGACGCCTCCTTCTCTCAGGTCTGGATTCTGGAGAAAGAGAAGTTTGTTTCTCTTCCAAAATTTATGTTCTAATGTTTAACTGTTCACAGTGGAGGCGTCAGGCTCGCATCTTGAATAGAACCACTGGTCAATGGATTTGACCGTACGTTAGGACTTTACACTGACTGTGGTGTAAAAGTGTGAAGACAAACTGACTTGATCAGCTCAGTGCTACTGAACAGCTGCAGATTCAACATCAAATTGGACTGTATTTAACTTGCTATGAACGTTTTACATTTCACTAAACAAAGTCTGTTCTGTGGATGGATCATTGTTGTCAGATTTCCTCTACAGAGACCAAAGAATCAAACAGCATCAGTGAGTCCATTTCAAGTCCCCGCTTTCCTGTTATTCTCCACAGTACACGGAAAAAAGGCAAAACGCCCAGAACAGAACAATAACTGCAGCAGAGTCTGTTACTGTTATTAATCTGCAGGTCATTTAACACGCCACATGTGAGAAGCTGAAACCCTCAAATATTCAATTAATTAACTTATAAATAGATGCAGAATAAGTTGAAATTAATTGACATATTGTTGCTGTTTTAAAATATGACAACAACAACAACAACAACAACAAAATCAATAATAATAATAATCTCTTCTTGTATTTTCATATAACACCTGATAGATGGAAACAAGAAACAGGTCATTCAAATAAAAACCTGTTCAAAAGTGGATTTCACCGGGTTTTTATTTATTATTATTATTTTGAAGAAGAATTTACTTCATCAAGAAGCTGAAGTAGCAGCAGCCATATGACCAGCAGGTGGCGCCACGTCCAATCAAATGTTCTTCAACCTGCTGCAGCTCTACATCCCCTCAAATTACCTGCAGGACTGTAAAACGTGTCGTGGTCACTGGTGGAAAGTAGCTAAGTAAATTTACCCGTGAAGTTGTTTCCATCTTACTCTACTTTAGAAATCTGTTTCTCAACACAGAGAGAGATTTCTGTACTAAAAAAAACGGTTGTGAAACCTTCAGTTACCACCTTATTAGGTGTAAATCTACAATATATCGTTAACTTTTACTCCGAACAGCAGGGATGCTCAGTGTTTAGATGACATAACAGAACCAGCTCTGTTCCCACAATGACACAGTGAGAGGATGTATGCTCGTCATCAGGTTTCTGTGTGACTGTGTCTGTTTACATCCATCAAAACCTAAAAGCTGTCCTGGAGAATAAACCTGAAACTGGTTACTGGAGTTCCCCGACACAGAAACCACTTTGGGTTTTTACTGCTGACACATCTGCATAAATCCAAAGAGCCTCAGATGTGGAACGTGGTGGACTGGTGTGGATTCAGCTGCTATGGGAATTCAGTGGTGAGCAGAGAAGTGGAGGGTGGGGGTGAGGATGGGGGGTGGATGATGGTCCATAAAGAGTGGGACTGTCAGCCGAGGTTGGTTGTGTTCCACAAAATCACTTCAGACCGCAGTTTCTGCCCAAACACATCTACAACTTAACCTCTGCTGCACGTGACTGGTCGTCACGTTCCAACAATGAACAGCACCTGTGGTTCTGTTTGGTTCTATAGAAACAGAACAGGGTTGTCCTGTCAGACGGTCGTAACACAGCGAAGACGATGAGAGTTTTAACCTTATCATGTACACGTCTATGTGTTTCCACCGTGGATTACTGTGTAATGTCGGCCTCATATCTTTGCCTTTTACTAAAGATCATCACGACCAGACTGACATGTCTGACGATCGCTCTCCATCCTTCACTAAATGAATTCACCTGATACAGACACAGTTACTTAATATGTGAAACTCCACGCTCATTAAAGAATCTGGTTATTATGGACATTGGAAGACAAGTTTAACCGAGGAGGTTTTCTAAAATGATGCACTAATTACAGTTAATTTTGTTGGATTCTGATTTCCTTTAACACTGGTTCTAACTTCTATAAAGAAGAGGAATACAACAAGGCACTGATTCTTTTCATGGTTGTTCCTCCACACCTTCTTCTGGTTTTACATTCATGACAAAGTGGGAGCTTTGTTCTTCTTTTACAGTCAAGAATTGTCTTTGTGCGTTTTCCCTACATCCTGCTGAGATTTCACTTGCACACTGCAGGCCTGTATTGTTAAGCCTGACTAGAATGATGGCTGATTGGCCAGTCACGCTTTAAACCATCCGATTCTATAGAAAATGTTTATTTTTTATTCTGAGACTCATAAATGTGATTTGGAGATTTTCATTGGGCCGTAATGTTGGGTCCAAATTTTGTTACTGTTAAGAAATGTACACACAAATGTGTAAAAATGTTGAACATGGAAACAAACTTGTTTCACCTCTTCGTGTTTGTTTCTGTACAGCCCCGTCCCTGGAGGACTCGTCTGTCTGTGGTTGTTAAAACAAACTTTGTTTCAGCTGCTACATGTTGGGAGCTCAGGAGACTGCGCTGCATGATAATGGTTCCAATTTTCATTCAGTTGCCACAGTAGCTAGTAAGGACAACAATGGCAGCTATTAATGAGCTGCTTCCTATCAAAACAGTTTCTGATGCTAATTAGTCCTCTGGGAGCGAAGAGAGGCCCAGTAATAGATGTTTATAGAGTTCAGGGATAACGATGATAACAGGAGGTTTTAATGACAACTCCTGAACCACTGGGTGCTGATTACTAACTATTTCAAGTAGTTTTAAATTGTGCTGGTCACTAAACAAATTAGATGAGGTCTGATTGTTCCCCTACTGCCATCATTTGCCACTTAAACATAACATAAAACATATCATAATCTGATCCCTTGAAATGGTACTGAGAACACACACAGAGTAGACTGAAGGTCCCAGCCACTCTGACCTTCCAAACCTTGGTGGAATTGTCTTTGTCTCAGGAAGGGAATGCTGAAGTTGTTGTCTTATTGCCTGCTGTTCTTCTCTCTCTACTTATTCCAACCATCCCAACCGGTCGAGGCAGATAGCCGCCCACCCTGAGCCTGGTTCTACTGGAGGTTTCTTCCTCTAAAGGGAGTTTTTGCTCTTCACTGTCTCCTGGTGCTGCTCAGTGGGGTTATTAGGTTTTCTATATAATCCTGTAAACAGTTCTATTTTGTAAGGTCTTAAACACTGTAAAGTGCTTTGAGATGACTTCTGTTGTGATTCGCTGATCAACTGCAGCTAATTTCACATTTGTCTACGGTAATACCGTAGATGATCAGTAATACTGAGTCTCTCCAGAGAGAGTTAGTGGCTCCATGAAGGTCTCACTGTTGTTTTTAATTCTATTAACCTGCTGGTCACTGAGACATCTGGGAGCACTGAAGCCACCAGGACAATTATCACAGTGCAGTAATTAGACAAGTAGAGACAAACCAAAACACACTCACACACACAACATGGTGATCAGTCTTAGTTACACTGCCTGGCAGATCACAGTACCAGGCCAAACTTGGGAATAATTATTACTCATCTCAATCAAGAAATCAAATTTCTCCTCTTTTGTTGTTCAGTTAAAAACATAGCTCACATGATTCACATCTGTTGTTAATCACTAAATTTTTCTTTTAGAACTCGCTATATTTCAGATCTTAGTAAATCAATCAAGAAATGTAATCTAGTCCCATGGCATTAATGTCCAAGACCAACCAAAAGCTTAACAATGTCTTTTAAGTCCCCTCTGGTACCAGATGGCCAGTCTACAAGACATTTTGTCTTAGCTCTTGATGACAGGTTTTGTCCAAAGCCATTCACTCCTAAGTTTCCTGTGAGGGAACAGGACTGACACGGACTAAACAGGCAAGTAGTGGAGGATATATTTATTAAACAAAAGGCAGGGACACGGGGAGCTAACAAACACCAAAAGTAACAACTAAAAGAGACCCGAAAACCTGGTGGACAAACACAAAGTGACAAACAAAAGCTCTGCAATAACGCAGGCAAAAGACGAACTACTAAACCAACAAAACATACAATGTACCAACCAATAAATCACTAGACAAAAATACAAACTACACTCACTAATAGAAATACAAAGTAACAAATGAAAACCACTGCCGAGGGCAGGCAAAACATGAACCAATACACAAACCAACAATACAAAGTGACAACAAAAAACGGCACTGCAGTAGCAGGTAAATGGAAAACTCACACGTGGGGAAACAGTCCAACAAACAAAAAGTGTCCCAGGGAAAACCAACAAACAAAAGGGGAGCAACTTGACGGACAGACAAACCAGAGTTATGGAGGAGCACCACGCAATACAACACAACATGACGAACCAACAGGGAACAAAGGACTGAAGGGAGCTTATAAAACAAAGAGGGGAACACAGGTGAAATGAATCAGTTCATCAGGAGTCCAGTGGGATGAGTGAAGGTAGAGGAAGGGAAAACCAGGGAGACACTAGGTGGAGACAAAACGCCTTAACAGACAGGGATGAGGCCTGAATCCTGACATTTCCAGGTTCTAGGTTCCAGGTTCTGGATCCATGTAGTAACAGACAACAATCTTTTTTCTTAACAATCAGCTTCATCAACTCTATGACTGCCTCAACTTTTCTTTTTTATATTCACTTATTGTGGTTATTTCTTTATATTAAAAACTACACATCTTTCACAAAGAAATAGTAAAAAAAAGTCACAATGTAAAAGTTGCTTGATCTTTTAAGGGATTAAATGCCCAAATTCCTCTGAGGCTAAAGTTGTATATATTTGTTATTTGCTCGGTTTGAACAAAGGAGCTTGGCTCACCGGTGAGCTCCTTCTGCCTCATGGCACTAATTAACAGATTATGGCTGTAGCAACAGCAAACAAACACTGGGGTCACATTTACAGTACATTACTGAGCACAGGAGTCATCATGGCTCAGACCACACTAATCATCTGAAAACATCTTTTGTGTTTGATGCTTAATTCCAAACCAATTTCCTAGTTTCTGTTCTGTAGGATGACTCATAAGAATTAAACAGTAATGTCAAATCCAGTGGCCACTTCTTCGACTACGTAAACACCTTTAGCAGTAGGCTTTCATCATTATTTTATTAGGATTATTAGGATGCAGGAGGAAAGCAGTTAGGTTTGTCATTAATAGATAACAGCTCTATTTCCCCCTCAAGTGCCCAATGGACAGGAGTTACTGGAGGCTGAAGATGGACAGCCAGACATTCATAGGACTCGAAACACAAACAGACACAAGAACTGAAGATGTAAGCAGAGCAACAGCTGCAGCTTTGGTCCTGCATGTGTGTCTACACAGGAGGTGTTGGGTCCAGTACAAAGCGCAGATTACCAATGTTTTGGAAGCACTCAGAGCCCAACACACAATAGACATGATGTAGACACCGGTATAGACAGGCTTAGGTATAGACTAATGAAGACTCGGGTATCTGAAACAGACTCTCGAGTCAAGTCAAGTCAAGAAGCTTTATTGTCATTCCAACCACATATAGCTGAAGCAGTACATAGTGAAATGAGACAACGTTTCTCCAGAACCATGGTTCTACATAAGACGATAACGAGACAGAACATGGAGCTGAGGACTGCTAAGTTGTCCTAGCAAAACACATAAAGTGCATCCTGTGCAATAACACAAAGAGAAAGTGCAGACAGACGTCTGAAGACAGTGGAACACAGAACACAAAACACAAAACAGCAGCGACCAGTAACGGAAATGACTACAATTTACATCTGAAAGATGGAAACATGACAGATCTAGAGAGTGTGTGCTCGGTTCAGTTTGTGGTGTGTGTGTTGAGGAGCCTGATGGCTTGGGGGAAGAAACTGTTCAAAAGTCTGTTTGTGAGGGCCGAATGCTCCGGAACCTCTTCCCTGATGGCAGAAGTGTGAAGATTGGGTGTGAGGGGTGGGTGGGGTCGTCCACAACGCAGGTAGCCTTGCGGATGCGGCGTGTGGTGTAAATGTCCGTGATGGAGGGGAGAGAGACTCCAATGATCTTCTCAGCTGTCCTCACTATCCGCTGTAGGGCCTTGCGATCCGAGACGGTGCAGTTCCCAAACCAGGCAGTGATGCAGCCGCTCAGGATGCTCTCAATGGTTCCCCTGTAAAATGTAGTCAAGATGGGGGGCGGCAGATGGGCTTTCCTCAGCTTCCTCAGGAAGTAGAGACGCTGCTGGGCCTTTTTGCTGATGGAGCGGGTGTTGAGTGACCAGGTGAGGTTCTCCTCCAGATGGACACCAAGAAATTTGGTGCTCTTGACGATCTCCACTGACGCTCCATCGATGTTCAGTGGAGAGTGGTCACTCTTTGCTCTTCTAAAGTCAACAACCATCTCTTTAGTTTTCCCAACGTTCAGAGACAGGTTGTTGGCCTTGCACCAGGCTGAAGGCTGATGTACCTCCTCTCTGTTCGCTGACTCGTCGTTCTTGCTGATGAGACCCACCACAGTCGTGTCATCAGCGAACTTGATTATCTGATTTGAGCTGTGCATTGCTACACAGTCGTGAGTCAGCAGAGTGAATGGTAAATTAAATGGTAAATGGTCCGCACTTATATAGCGCTTTTCTACCTAGCAGGCACTCAAAGCGCTTTACACTGCATCTCATTCACCCATTCACACGCACAAGCACACACACATGGCAGAGCTGCTTTGCAGCTGACCTGACTCACCGGGGGCAACTAGGGGTTCAGTATCTTGCCCAAGGACACTTTGGCATGTGACGTGGCAGCCGGGAATCGAACCACCAATCCTATGATTGGCAGTCAACTGCTCTACCTATTGAGCCACAGCCACCCCACAGAGTGATCAGCAGTGGACTGAGCACACAGCCCTGTGGGGCCCCAGTGCTCAGCATGGTGGTGCTGGAGATGCTGTTCCCGATCCGGACTGACTGGGGTCTCCCAGTCAGGAAGTCCAGGATCCAGTTGCAGAGGGAGATGTTCAGACCCAGTCAGCTCAGCTTCCCAATCAGCTGCTGGGGAATGATGGTGTTGAATGCTGAGCTGAAGTCTATGAACAGCATTCGAACATTTGTGTCTTTGTTGTCCAGATGGCTGAGGGCCAGGTGGAGAGTAGTGGTGATGTCATCGTACTTCCTCACGTCGGCTGTGGAGAGACAGAGTACCTGATCATTTGAGGGAAGGGTGGATTTCCTAGCTACCGTGTTATTCTTTACCTGTATCTCAAATCGGGCGTAGAAGTCGTTCAGCACATCTGGGAGGGAGGCATCGCTATCACAGACGGGTGGAGTTGTCTTGTAGTTAGTGATCGCCTGGATGCCCTGCCACATGCGCCGGCTGTCTCCGCTGTCCTCAAAGTGGCCGTGGATCCTCCTGGCGTGCATGCGCTTCGCCTCTCTGATGGCTCGGGACAGTTCAGCCCTTGCTGTTCTTAAGGCCATCTTGTCTCCTGCTCCGAAGGCGGAGTCCCTCGACTTCAGCAGCGCACGCACCCTAGCAGTCATCCACGGTTTCTGGTTGGAGCGTGTAGTGACGGTCTTGGAGATGGTCACATCATCAACACACTTGCTGATGTAGCTGGTCACTGATGATGTGTACTCCTCCAAGTTGACGTAATCACCGGTGGTTGCAGCTTCCCTGAACATGTCCCAGTCGATGCACTCAAAGCAGTCCTGAAGAGCAGAGATGGCTCCTGCTGGCCAGGTCTTTACCTGCTTCAGAACCGGTTGGGAGTGTCGGACAAGTGGTCTGTATGCTGGAATTAGCATAACAGAGATGTGGTCTGAGTATCCGAGGTGGGGGTGGGGCTCCGCTCGGTAGGCGCCGGGGATGTTGGTGTAAACACGATCCAGCGCGTTCTCCCCCCTCGTTGCAAAGTCCACATGCTGATGGAGTTTAGGTAGCACTAACTTGAGATTTACATGGTTGAAATCTCCGGCAATGATGACCAGTCCATCAGGTTGGGCGTTCTGCACGTCGCTGATAGCTCCATGTAGTTCACCCAACGCCTCTTTGGCATTAACGCTAACGCTAGGAGGGATGTAAACTCCAAAAATGAAAACAGTGAATTCCCTCGATAAATAAAAAGGTCTGAACCGAACAGTCACAAACTCCACAAGTGGTGAACAGTAGTTGGAAACCAGTACTTACATCAGTCCGTGTTAATAAAAACACACACACCACCGCCGCGACTCTTACCGCACAGAGCTGGGTTCCTGTCGGCTCGAAACGCGGTTAGGCCGTGTAGCTTGATGGCGGCGTCCGGGACTCTGTCGCTGAGCCACGTCTCAGTGAAGACAAAGACGCAGCAGTCTCTGTACTCACGCCGCGTAGTTCGCTGTAGTCGGATGTAGTGCAGTTTATTGTCCAGGGAGCAGACATTAGCTAAAAACATGGACGGTAAAGCCGGCCGGCTAGGGTTAGCACTTAGCCTCCGCTTCCTCGAGCACCGCTTCCGATGTGCCTTCGCCCGGCCACCGCCCTCAGGCAAGGCCAGAGACTGGGGGCCTGGTGTTAGTGGCCGAGGTCGTAACCCGAGGTCGTGGAGGTCGTCCTGCAGATCGTCATGCAGCTTGGTCGGTGCATTATACCTGAGTCGAAGCAGCGTCTGGCGGTCGTAAACCCAAACACAACTGTTGTTGGTGTTCATGATTGTGTGTGGTCATGCTAAAAACGCGGAAAACCACGAAAAGCACCATTGTTGGTCTCCGGCGAGGCCGCTGCGAGCTACTGCCGCGCCGGCATCTTGGAAAAGCAAGACAAGCCGGGGACAGAGAGACTCTGAAAAGAGGAAACGTGGAGGGAGAGAGAAAAAACAAAAAGCACAGGCCTAAGCAGAATCCAGAAGAGGTTTACATGTAGACAGGCACACAAAACAAAAGTAGAAAAACCCAGTGACCAGGGGAACTGGAATGAAAGTTGTGTATACTGAGCAGAGGTGTAGGAACACAGGGAGTTTAGTACTTGGAGAAAGCTTACTTCTTCACAACCTTGTGGGATGAGTCCAACTGGATTTGAACATGGGAGGAATTCTAGAACTTGCAGGACTAGGAATGGACTGGAGTGAATAGATGCTGACCTGTTTAAAGTTGTCAAATTGGCTGCAATTATATATCATCCCGCATTATCTGAGTGAACTGCTATTGCCTTATGATCTGCTACGCCTACTTCGACCAAAAGATGCTGGCTGCCTGTCAGTACCTCGTATCATGAAAACTACAGCTGGGGGCAGAGCTTTTTCTTACAAAGGCCCAAAGTTATGGAATAGCCTTCCAAATAGCGTTCGGGACTCAGACACAGTCTCAGTATTTAAGTCTAGGCTAAAAACCTATTTATTTAGTGAAGCTCTACATCCCAGGGAGCCCTGGTGTCTGTGTTTCCTTCTAGCCCACCCTTTTAGTTAGGCTGTCACAGTTAGTCCTGCCGGAGTCCCTGCTGAACTCTACACTTAATATACATTCACCTCATACATTATCTGACTGTGATTACAACTAACTGCCATCTCTCCTCTTCTCTTTCTCTCCCTCTCTCTTTTCCCTCTTCCTGTCTCTCTGTCGAGCTACACATCGTTCCACCCTTTGCCTTCTGGAACTGTCTGACTCGTCCTGGCGCCCAACTTCTGGTCGGAGATCTGGTCTCTCGGATCCCCCGTATGGTCCCTATGGGATGCGTGTGGTGACCTGAGTTGGTCGGTCCTGGCCTCGACGGACGTCGGCAGCTGTTGAGGTCTCGACTCAATGCTCGATAGTCCAGGACTGGAATTTCCTACAAGTCTACTTGAGCATCCTCGCCAGCACTCGGAACTGACTAAGAAGGACTTTAATGCCCTTTTTAGCTTCTTAAAGTCCTGTGGCAAGTCTGTCTTTATTTCTGGCCCTATTCCCACTCTAGGCAGAGGTATAGGACGTTTCAGCAGAATCCTTAGTCTTCATACCTGGCTCGAGTCTACCTGCAAGTCTCAGCATCTAGGATTTATCGATAACTTGTCCCTCATTTTTCAGGAATGATGGTTTGCATCCCAGCCGTCATGGCAGCCGCATGCTCGCTGCTAATATACAGCACGCCATTCAGTGTACTCCTCATGACTGACAGCCCGTCCTTTTACCACCTGGAGATCCTCGCCTCCTATCTTCACCTCAGGGATCTGTTCCGCTCACCTCCCCTCTCTGTTCTGTGATCCCCACTAACCTAAGTTCTCTCTGCTCTAGCTGTCTTGTCCACTCTGTACCACCTCAGGATAACAGATTTGTCACAGGTTATCATCAAGGGGGTCAAAGGTCCAATCAGTGTCAATATTATTCCAGTTAGCATCAATGGCAGACAGCAAACAGTTCACAGACCAGTACAAAGAAACTATTCTAATCTTGTTAAGCCTCTGACCAACCCCAGTACTAATATTAGTGCCCCTACTACAAGACCTGGTCTTCTGAATGTTAGATCCCTCTCTAACAAAACATCTCTCTTAAACGACTTTATCCTCTCTCAGAATTTAGACTTCTTCTTCTTAAATGAAACCTGGCTGAGGATAGGTGAATCTATCCAGTTTCAGGAGCTCTGTCCCCCTAATTTCATTTATTTTACCTCCCCTAGATTAATTGGTCGGGGTGCTGGTGTTGCTTTGGTCTTTAAAAAACAATTCAAATGCTCAATGCTATCACTTAAACAGGTTCACAGCTTTGAAGCTCTGTCGTTTCTTATCCACTGCTCTGTTCCTGTATGTTGTACTGTCATCTATTGCACACCAAAAGCTAATGGTAACTTTTTGTCAGAATTCTCCCAGTATGTTGCTGACATTGTTGTGAGGTATGATAAGGTCATTATCGCTGGTGACTTTAACTTTCATATTGATAATAATACTAACACTCTAGCAAATGATTTTATCAGTCTTACTGAATCTTTCAACCTGGTTCAACATGTCAAAGGTCCGACCCATAACGAGGGCCACACCCTTGACTTGATATTCACTTTAGGTTTGACTCTAAATTCTATTGAGTTAAAGGACTCCATCTCTGATCATAATTGTGTCCTATTTGATACTTGTCTTCATCCAATCACTGTACCTCAGAAATCCACAGTTAAACGCCATCTATTTAACAGCCAGTCAGCAGCTAAATTCACTAGCACCTTCTCTTTGTATTTCTTGCACATCACATGTTGATGACATCGTCCGCCTTTTCAATAATAATTGTGCCTCTGCGCTAGAGGCTGCTGCTCCCTTAAAAACTGCAAATGTGTCCCGTAAAGACACCAACAAACAGCCTTGGATAGATGTCGGCATTCGTAGTTGTAAAGCTGAGTGTAGGAAAGCTAAGCGGAGATGGAAGAAAACCGGACTTCAAGTGCATTATGAAGCTATGAAAGAAGCATTACTCCACTACAATACGATGGTAAAGAACGCCAGATCTAAATACTTCTCAGACCTGATCACTGCTCACTGCCATAATCCTAAGTTTTTATTTCAGACTGTTGACAAGTTAGTAAACCCAACCCCTCCTAGCATCCCAGTTGAAAGTGATGCAGAGTGTGAGAAGCTCTTAACCTATTTTAATGATAAAATAAAATCAATCAGAGCTTCTGTCATCCCCAACTCCTCACCAGTCATAGTCTCACACCCTTTTAGAGAATGCACTTTAAGCCAGTTTCCTCCCATGACCTTATTTGAGCTACTACAAACTAAACTAACTTTCTCTAAAATGAAACCATCCTCCAGCCCAGTTGATGTCATCCCAACTAAGTTCTTAATCTCGATCATTGATTCGCTTACTCCCTCTCTCCTGAATATTTTCAATACTTCTCTGTCCACTGGGATTGTGCCAGATTATTTTAAAATTGCATGTGTGCAACCTCTTTTGAAAAACCCTGGTCTAGATCCCTCATCCCCCGAAAACTACAGACCAATCTCCAAACTATCCTTCATATCAAAGATTTTAGAAAAGTACGTGTCTAAACACTTATTTCTTGCTGCAGACAATTATAACATCTTTGACGAATTCCAATCTGGTTTTCACAAACACCACTGCACAGAGACCGCCCTACTGAAGGTAACTAATGACATTCTGTTGGCTTCGGATGCAGGTTTGTGCTCTATTCTTGTCCTCCTTGATCTTAGTGCTGCTTTTGATACAGTAGACCACCAAATTTTGTTAGACCGGCCAAAGCACTGGGCTGGAATAGAAGGCACTGCACTGGACTGGTTCTCCTCATACCTGTCCAACAGATTGTTTTGTGTTACAGTTAATAACAACAAGTCGTCTTTTTCTCCTGTAAAGTACGGAGTCCCACAAGGTTCAGTGCTGGGGCCAATCTTGTTCTCTTTGTATATGCTCCCTTTGGGACATATTATTCGCAAACATGGTGTTTCTTTTCACTGCTATGCTGATGACACTCAGCTGTACTGTCCCTTTAAGATATCAGACCACGGGGGACTGAGTTCCTTACATGAGTGTATAAATGAGATAAAAAACTGGATGGCTCAAAATTTCCTGCAGCTGAATTCTGACAAAACGGAAATAATTGTTATCAGCCCACAACGTATAGCCACACACATTCTGCCCTGCACAGATTCTCTCTTAGCTAATTCTAAGCCCACTGCAAAAAGTCTTGGTGTTTGGTTTGATAGTAAACTTAACTTCGAACATCATGTCACAAAGCTTGTCCAGGCATGTTTTTATCATCTTAGAAATATCTCCAAAATACGTTCAATTCTTTCTTTTCATGACACTGAAGTAATCTTACACGCATTTATTTCCTCACACCTTGACTATTGCAACAGTCTGTTCACCTGTCTCAGCCAGAAATCTATTAATCGGCTCCAGATTGTTCAGAACTCAGCTGCAAGACTCTTAACTAGAAAAAGAAAATACAATCACATCACTCCTGTATTAGCTTCCTTACACTGGCTGCCAGTAAGGTTTTAGGATTGATTTTAAGATTTTATTAATAACTTTTAAAACTCTGCATGGCCTTTCCCCCAGCTATTTATCCCAGCTTTTAAAGCCTTATGAACCTGCATGTAGCCTGAGATCCTCTGGTAGAAATCTTCTGTATGTCCCTGATGTCAGAATGACTGCTAGAGGTGACAGAGCCTTTTCAGTTAGAGCCCCTAAACTCTGGAACAGCTTACCCGAGGATATAAGATCAGCTGACTCAGTAACATCTTTTAAAACTCTCCTTAAAACATACCTCTACCGGCGAGCCCTTTGCGATCTTCTGTAAGCTAAAACAAATCTGTCCTTGGGAAGACTCTCCATTAGATTACAATGTCTTTACGTTGGAACTGGTCTCCCCAAGGACCGATGTGGTAGTTGTTTGTATTATTGTTTTGTTTGTATAGCTGTTTCCTGCTCCCCAACCGGTCGAGGCATATGGCCGGTTAACTTGAGCCTGGTTCTGCTGGAGGTTTCTCCCTCTAGGGGGAGTTTTTCCTCTCCACTGTTTGCCTAGTGCTTGCTCAAGTTGATCTTGTTGGGCTACATGTGTTTCTTGTCTGTCTTGTGAAGCACTTTGTAACATATGTTTAGAAAAGTGCTCTATAAATAAATGTATTATTATTATAATAATGATCTTCAACACTCCACAGCTGATTATGATCGCCACTAAACTTCATCAGTGAGTGGAGAACTCTGGCCTACTTTTGTCTGTTGACAGTCTCTATAGTCTCCAGCTTAATACCCTGCTGTAAACTTGTGCTCCCCTGATGACAAAATCTTTTTATAAAAGTTGAGACAGAGGTTGGTTTGGCTAGTGAGTGTTTGGTAACTGCAGACATGAGAAAAGAAACATAAGGTTATACTGGAATGCTTCAATGATTTAATCACTGACCTATTTAATATTTGACATTTTCTTTGTTATACTGAAAAAGTTCCCTGAACTATCCACTGTATTTAAAACTTTCTCTCCTCAGTTAACATTTGCTGAGCCATTTCTTGTATTTTGGTTAGAACGTCTGACAGATCAACATTCCTATTTTGTTTCTATTGTTTCAGGTTAATGGAAAACTACACATTCAACAGCTTTACGCTCCAGCTGGAGGGTTTGAAAGTCACAGAGGATTATATGTACCCTGTGTTTTTCTTTTTGTTTTTCTCCTACCTCTTTATTATATTAGTCAATGTAGGCATTCTAGTCCTGGTTTGCATTGACAAAAGTCTCCACCAGCCTATGTATCTCATTTTTTGCAATCTGCCAGTCAATGATATATTTGCAAGCACTGTCTTGGTTCCTCGTTTCCTCATAGATATCTTGAGGCCCCCCTCTGAACGCTTTATAAGTTATTATGAGTGTGTGGTCCAAGCTTTCACAACACACATGTTTGGTACCACTGCCCACACTGTGCTCATGATTATGGCCTTTGACAGATATGTGGCCATCTGCAATCCACTGCGCTACGCTGTGATAATGAGCAATAAAATGGTGATTAAGCTGACGGTTTCTGCCTGGGGAGTGGCTTTTGTTTTGGTTGCAATTCTACTTGGTCTGACTGTACGACTGAACCGATGCAGGACTCTGATCACTAATCCTTACTGTGACAATGCCTCCCTGTTTAAACTGTCCTGTGAAGATGTGTTTGTTAATAATGTCTATGGCCTCGTTTTCACTGTGGTGCTGTTCACTGGTTCTATAGGCAGCATGGTTCTCACCTATTCTAAAATTACAGTCGTGTGTTTGACCAGTAAAAACAAGTCTCTGAACGGCAAAGCTTTAAAGACCTGTAGCACTCATCTCTTTGTGTATCTTGTTTTGTCCTTATGTGGACTACTCATCATTATTTTACATCGGTTCCCTCAGTACTCAGACTACAGAAAACTTTCTGCCATTGTGGGTCATAGTGTCACTGGCAGCCTCAACCCAATTATTTATGGTGTGCAGTCTCAAGAAATACGGAAATTCATATCAAAGTTGTTACACTTCAGAAAGATTTTATCATAAGAAAATGTTTTTAGAAATGTTATGGTTTTTGCTGTCTTGTCTTTTTTCTGACAAACATGAAATGGGTTAGATTCAAACTTAAAGTGAGATAATGTATGTATTACTATATTGTTAGTAGTTGTGAACTTTTAGTTTGACATGATTTCTCCAACCTCTCAGGAAATCATTGTCTTGGATTTTACAAGCCCATATATTCATATATCAGCTCTGTCACCTACAAATTTGTAAACACATTTTTGTGGCAGACATAATGAAATTATATTCATGTTCTGATGTAATGTGATTTTTGAATGCTTTTTAGACAGTTGGATAAATACTTTATAATTCTGAAAGGAAAATTCCAGGGTTGCAGTATCCATTACATGTATCCAACGCATGAGAACACAGTGCCATAAAAAGATAGTTGGGGTGGATGGATAATCTATAATGTGTGGAAATGGCAAACTGCAGAAACAACTTTGACAACTAGTGTCAAATTTGTCCATTATTGTTCGAAGTGCCTTGTATACACACAAAGCAAACTGGCCAATATTTAAGCAAAAAGCGTTTTAGTTAAGGTGAGAGAGGAACTGTGGTTTGGCTTATTGTTAATAAAGACTGCTGTGAAACTCTAAGACTAAATATTTTGATGGAAATGAAAACTGAATATTGCAAATCAGATTTTTTGATATCAAAAAATATATTTCTGGGATCAGTCTATTGATATATTCATTGTATGTGCAACTCATGAAATTTGCATCATCATAATGTCACTGTGATACCAGATGCAAGGATAAACTCCTGCTGTTAAAAAATAGGACTTCTGGTCGCCAAATGGAGGGGTGGGTTTGAATCCCACTTCTGACACTAATCTTTATAGTGGATCAATAGTGTATGTCATTATTTTAATGTAAGACATAATGTGGTTGCTCTTGTGTTCCATGTTTAATTTGTGGTTGCAGTTAAGTTGTATAGATACGTGATTTTAGGAGATTGCGTTAAATTACTTATAGTAAATGTTTATTAAATATAGTGCCCTCAGTAATAATTGCCTCTGTATTCCAAGATTTCAGACTCTCAAGTTTTGTAAATAATGGCTCAAATTAGATGGCAAAAGGGCCGGAGCCAGTAGCAGCCCTGTTGCAAAAAAACAGTGGTTAAAGTGTACATTCTCAGATTTTACTGAATGATATTTCTGATAGATTTTGGTTCATGTAGATATTAAATTTGAGTTATTACCCGTGTGCATCAGTTCCAGTGTACAGTAATGTTTGTGACTCTGGTAATGCTCAGCCTCTTAGTACTACTGCCATGTTAAGGTCATGCTTGTTTTTGGGGGCCAGTCTCCAAATTTTTAACTTCCGCATAGAAAAGACACATTCAACTGGGTTCAGAGACTGACATGGACACTCAAGATTAGTTTGTTTCTATTGTTGTTGTCTTTTTGTTTTGTATGATTTGATTGAATTGTCAGTGTTACAGAAAACATTAAGTCCAGATTTGGAAACAGTAATGATAAGCTGATAGCTATTTTATTCCCTGCAGTTGATTTCTTTTGATTGATGTTTACATTCACGGAACAAACCATTCAATTCAATTCAATTCAATTTTATTTGTAGAGCGCTTTTTACAATTGACATTGTCACAAAGCAGCTTTACACAACCAAAGAGCAGTACATGAACAGTGTATGTGTATGAGTCATAATAATCTGATTCACAGTCAGATAAAGTTTGAGGTGAATGTATATTTAGTGTAGTGCAGCAGGGACTCTGGCAGGACTAATTATGAGGAGCCCTCATCTCTGTGTTTCCTTCTGAACCCACCCTTTTAGTTAGGCTGTCATAATTAGTCCTGCCGGAGTCCCTGCTGCACTACACTAAATATACATTCACCTCAAACTTTATCTGACTGTGAATACAACTAACTGCAATCTCTCCTCTTCTCTCTCTTTCCCTCTCCCTCTCTCTTTTCCCTCTTCCTGTCTCTCTGTCGAGCTACACGTCATTCCACCCTTTGCCCTCTGGACCTGTCTGACTCGTCCTGATGCCCAACTTCTGGCTGGAGATCTCGTCGCCTGGATCCACCGTTTGCCCTTTGGGATGCGTTTGGAGACTGGATTGGTCACAAGCTACTATGATGTCGGTCCCGGCCTCGGCGGACGTCGGAAGCTGTTTCTTGGAGGTCTCGACTCAACGCTCGATAGTCAAGGAATGGAACAAGTCTGCCTGCAATAACTAACTGGACTCCACATTAACTTAAAGACATTAACTGTTATACTGGACTGCTGCCTACACAGCATGTAATCACCCATATGAGGATGGGTTCCCTGTTGAGTCTGGTTCCTCTCAAGGTTTCTTCCTGTTGCCTTCTCAGGGAGTTTTTCCTTGCCACTGTCGCCCTCGGCTTGCTCATCAGGGACAATCACATTATTATGACTCATACACATACACTGTTCATGTACTGTTCTTTGGTTGTGTAAAGCTGCTTTGTGACAATGTCAATTGTAAAAAGCGCTCTACAAATAAAATTGAATTGAATTGAATTAATTATGACAGCCTAACTAAAAGGGTGGGTTCAGAAGAAAACACAGACATGAGGGCGCACTGGGATGTAGAGCAACCAAACACTTCACCATCAACAAACCCGAGTGATCAGTGAGAGTTGGGAAGACAGCATCTAAACATACCAGTTCACCATAATGCTCTACGTCCATGAGTCCTTCCCAGATCTATTTACTCAAATGCTTGACTAAATAAATAGGTTTTCAGCCTAGACTTAAACACTGAGACTGTGTCTGAGTCCCGAACGCTATTTGGAAGGCTATTCCATAACTTTGGGGCTTTGTAAGAAAAAGCTCTGCCCCCAGCTGTAGTTTTCATGACACGAGGTACTGACAGGCAGCCAGCATCCTTTGAGCGAAGTAGGCGTGGTGGATCATAAGACACTAGCAGTTCACTTAGATACTGCGGTGCAAGACCATTTAATGCTTTAAATGTCAAAAGTAGTATTTTAAAATCAATGCGAAATTTCACGGGGAGCCAATGAAGTGTAGATAAGATAGGCGAGATGTGATCGTATCTTCTGGTTCTAGTGAGGACTCTCGCTGCTGCATTCTGAACTAACTGAAGCTTGTTTATGCACCTGGTTGAACAGCCAGACAGTAAGGCATTACAGTAGTCCAACCTAGAGGTGATGAAAGCATGGACTAATTTTTCTGCATCATTTAGTGACAAAATATTCCTTATCTTGGCAATATTTCTGAGGTGAAAGAAAGCTGTCCTGGTGACATTATCTACATGAGCTTCAAATGAAAGACTGGAATCTAGAATCACACCAAGGTCTTTGACTGTTGCACTAGATGTAACGGAAAGGCCATCTAGAGTTACGGTGTGGTCTAACATCTTGCTTCTAGCTGCAGATGATCCTATAACTAGTACTTCTGTCTTATCAGGATTTAGCAGAAGGAAGTTAATTACCATCCAGTCTCGTATATCCTTTACACATCGCTCAACTTTATTAAGCAGTTTGATCTCATCTGGTTTTGATGAAACATATAACTGTGTGTCGTCAGCATAACAATGAAAGTTAATACCATGTTTACGGATAATGTTGCCCAGAGGAAGCATGTAGAGGGAAAAAAGCAGGGGGCCTAAAACTGAACCCTGTGGAACACCAAACTCCACTGGAGAGCATGTGGAGTAATCGCCATTTAGATCTACATACTGATAACGATCAGTCAAATAGGACCTAAGCCAGGAGAGGGCCGTTCCCCTAATTCCAACAACATTTTCTAGTCTGTGAAGGAGAATACTATGGTCAATGGTGTCGAAAGCTGCACTGAGATCGAGTAGCACAAGCATAGAGACACTACCCTGATCAGCGGCCAATAGGAGGTCATTTACTACTTTAACAAGGGCCGTCTCTGTGCTGTGATGAGGCCTAAATCCTGACTGATAGAGTTCGTGTATGTTATTTCTATAAAGATACGAGGATAGCTGCCCAGCTACTGTCTTTTCGAGAATCTTAGAGATAAAGGGGAGGTTTGATATCGGCCTGTAATTGGACAGCTGACAAGGGTCGAGATCAGGTTTCTTGATTAGCGGTTTAATAACTGCTAATTTAAAACACTTTGGGACATACCCACAGCTGAGTGAGGAATTTATGATTGTCAGCAGGGGTTCTATTATTTCTGGCACTATCTGTTTTAGAAAGTGTGTCGGTATAGGGTCTAATGTACAGGTTGAAGATTTTGCAGAAGAGATGAGTGAAATTAGTTCATTCTCTTCAAGAGGAGTAAAGTAATCTAGGTACTGATCTGCTGAGGTTAGCTCGTCACCTGCGTCAACTAAATTGTCTGGTTTTAAAGCTTGAATTTTCTGCTACAAACTAACAAAATATCCACAACATATTAAAAACACACTGTACTACTGTTATATTATAGGTCACTCTTTCCTCTGTTTCTCATGAAATGTTGATCCAGTCAGATCACTGCCTGGTTCATCTTCTTCCAACTTACAGACAGCAACTGAAATCTTCCAAGCCTGTGGCCAAGATATTTAGGAAATGGCTCAATGAGGCCAAACTGGAACTACAAGCCTGCTTCAAATGCACTGACTAGGGTGTTTTTGAAGTTGCAGCTACAGACCTGCATGTACTAACAACATATACACAACATGTTATGTGATCTTTTTTGTATACATGTACGCCCTCTATGATTTCTTTTTGACCAACTGGCCTACATCTTCACCCACATCTCTGGAACTGTGTGAAGTGCCCCTGTGCTTCAAACGCTCTACAATCATCCCAATCCCCAACAAACTCAACATAAAAGTACTCAATGACTACAGGCCTACCCCTCCGATGCCTGTGCTGACAAATAACATTGAAATGACTCCCCCTCAGAAAATCACAGGCCCCCCAGGTGTGATAAGAAAAACTGGTAAATGGACTCTGCAGTAAGTATGGATATGCAGTGTACCAACTCAATGCCCCTGTAACATGAGTAAGGATACTGTTTACAATCAGATCAATCATGACAGGATGCTGCTGTTACAGTTGACATGAGGACTGAGGGAATCTGGGTCAAGTGTCAACACTATAATAAGTGGAGAATGATAGTCATAGCTATAGCCTATTTGTCTAGATCACAAAAGTGCAGACTTCTGTCACCTCTATCATCAATAGTGTAACATGACTGTTGTCAGACTTAGGTTGTGGCTGGACCAAGCCGCTCTGTGTACATTAAAAGTGTTCTAGATCTCTGAAAGCTGTGTGGGTTTGTCTTTGATGGAGGAAAGAAATTGTACACAGCTGATTGTGATCACTTCTCAAGTTCATTAATTAGTTGAATATTCTTGTAATCTGTCTATTGACAGCCTCTACAGCCACCAACTTGATATCTTGAGGTCACATTGCACAATTCCTCCCCAGATGGCAAAATCTCCTTATAAAGGCTGAGTCTGTGGGTTTCTGGCAGAAGATGGGCTGCTGAGTGTTTGGTAACTACACGCATGATAAAAGAAATAAAAGGTAATAATGTATTTTTTTAATGATTTAATCACTGAATCGTTTCCAGCATGTGTAAGTTTTATGAATTATCAATTATCATTCTCTTTCTACTGATTTTTACAAATAAAGAATTTTCACTTTAAATATTCACTCACTGTGTTAAAAAATGTATCTACTTTGTTAACATTTGCTCACGGATATCTTGTATCCGGGTTGGAAATGCCTAACTGTATGTGACAAATCAACATTCCTATTTTGTTTCTATTGTTTCAGGTTAATGGAAAACTACACATTCAACAGCTTTACGCTCCAGCTGGAGGGTTTGAAAGTCACAGAGGATTATATGTACCCTGTGTTTTTCTTTTTGTTTTTCTCCTACCTATTTATTATATTAGTCAATGTAGGCATTCTAGTCCTGGTTTGCATTGACAAAAGTCTCCACCAGCCTATGTATCTCATCTTTTGCAACCTGCCATTCAATGATATATTTGCAAGCACTGTCTTGGTTCCTCGTTTCCTCATAGACATGTTAAAGTCCCCCTCTGAACGCCTTATAAGTTATTATGAGTGTGTGGTCCAAGCTTTCACTACACACTTGTCTGGTACCACTGCCCACACTGTGCTCATGATTATGGCCTTTGACAGATATGTGGCCATCTGCAATCCACTGCGCTACGCTGTGATAATGAGCAATAAAATGGTGATTAAGCTGACGGTTTCTGCCTGGGGAGTGGCTTTTGTTTTGGTTGCAATTCTACTTGGTCTGACTGTACGACTGAACCGATGCAGGACTCTGATCACTAATCCTTACTGTGACAATGCCTCCCTGTTTAAACTGTCCTGTGAAGATGTGTTTGTTAATAATATCTATGGCCTCATTTTCACTGTGGTGCTGTTCACTGGTTCTATAGGCAGCATGGTTCTCACCTATTCTAAAATTACAGTCGTGTGTTTGACCAGTAAAAACAAGTCTCTGAACGGCAAAGCTTTAAAGACCTGTAGCACTCATCTCTTTGTGTATCTTGTTTTGTCCTTGTCTGGACTACTCATTATTATTCTGCATCGGTTCCCTCAGTACTCAGACTACAGAAAACTTTCTGCCATTGTGGGTCATATTGTTACTGGCAGCCTCAACCCAATTATTTATGGTGTGCAGTCTCAAGAAATACGGAAATTCATATCAAAGTTGTTACACTCCAGAAAGATTTTATCATAATTATAATGTAGAGAAAATGAGTTTTTAGAAACATTTAGTAATTAAGGAGAAATGTTGTGGTCTTTGCTGTTTTTCCCCAATGTTTGAGCTTTGCTTTTTCTTCCCTCTTCAAATCAGGATCCTAAAACACCTGCTAAATTCCTGTCACTTTCCCTATCCCTCAATGAATTTGTTGTATTCTACTAACTGTAATAAATGTTTTGAGCTGTTTAATATTGTTTAGGTCTGTATGTACAGTTTTATCCTTCATTTGGATGGAGAGCTACAGTGACTCCTAAAGACAAAACACTTATTAGTGAAAGCACTATTGCAAAAACATAAAAAATGCATACAAAAGTAACGTTTTTGAGGATGTTGATTGATTAGTTTGTTGTCAGAACCACTTCCGATATTTATCTTGCACTCCAAGGCACATTCCAAAAAAAATAAAAATATATTCCAACACCAAAACTTAAACATCAGACATCAGAAACACAGTTACAGTACTGATGTTCAGTGGTAATTACTGTGGACCTAAACTCAGCAGTTAACGAAAATGAAAAACAAATTACCTCTTCAGTCTAACTTGTGAAACTCTAAATCTTAAAACTAGACCAGCGTTCATCTCACCTGTGCCACCCTTGAGTGTGTACATCATCCTGTTATCCGCTGTCATCATCAATGCTTTAATCTATATTAGGAAGTAAATAAAAGAAATGCAGACAGGAAATTGCTTAATTTGAACAGTGTGTTTTTTGGACCCAGCCAGGGAGAATTCCATTAGGCCATCAAATAAGAAGAAGCTACAAAGGAAAACTAGGACTAAAAAAAAGACAACCGGTGTCTGTAAAACATTGTACACCAAAATAAGCAGACAAGACTTCTGCCCCACACACACACACACACACTATCATTATGATGATCATGTCAAGTCATGTAATATTAGAAACTAACCACCACGTGATGTCACTCACCAGTGACAACATTCAAAACAATGTTGAAAATGATTGTTATACTCAGATGACAGATTCTGTAGCTGTAATAAAGTTCCCAAAGAACCCATTTTGAAGTCTCCTTAAGATTTCTGATCTTACATTTGGGGACAGGAACCATTACTGCATCCTTTCATACTTTTGGTACATGCTGTGCCTTTAAGGCAGGGGTGTCAAACTCAATTGCACAGGGGGCCAAAATCCAAAACACACTTTAGGTTGCGGGCCGAACAGGATAAACATTTATTGAACACACTAAAACTAAACTTATAAAACCTAACTTTTTTTTTTTAACATAAATATGAATTAAAACAGACAGGAATATTATTACGGAATAAATTAACTCAAACCTTAAATAAATTATAATATTTAGCTCTCCATAAAAATATATCCTGTCTAAATTATACAAGTTAGAAATAAAGTAAACGTTAAAAGAACATTCAAATTCATTTTATATAAAAAAAATACATTTACATTTTAAATATCCCAAAAGATTTTGCTCTCCATAAAAATATATCCTGTCAAAATTATACAAATTCAAATTATGAACATGCTGCATAACAAAACCTGGAAATATAAATAAAATTTGTGCTTTTCAGCAATAACAAATCAAATCATTCAGTTGTCTTTGCTCTTCAGTCATTTTATCAGAGCTGGACGTGAGACGGCGACGATGACCTCAGCCTCGACCCGCCTGGGAACCGGACTCGAGCAGTGGCGATGGCGGCTGCAGGGACTGGAGCACCAGCTGAGACCAGAGCAGCGGTGACTGCAGCAACCAAGGTAGCTGCAACTGCAGCGACAGCTGAAGAACCAGGAACAGTGACATGAACTGGAGCCGGATCCGTGACAGGAACTGGAGCCGGATCCATGACCAAAGCAGCCTGGGCTGCTGGACTGACAAAAATGGCATCGGGGGCTGGCTGAGAGTACTGGAGGAGGGGAGCACATGGTGCTGGCTAGGCGGGGCAGATAAACAAATCCCTTGCATGAAGGGAGTCAGAGCAGACATCACAGCATCTTTAAGACACTGAAACTCTGGATATGTCATCAAGTATTCCTTGTTCACAAAAGGCGTTGATGGCTACCCTGCAAAGTGCCTCAAAACACTCCAGGCCTGCTTCTGAGTGCAGCCAACCAACCAAATGCTCCGCACTACAACACAGGTCCAAATATTCCACCTCCAGGATATCCGCCAGGCCCCCATAGCACACAAAACACGGACTGGGGGGGGGGGAGTGCGAAGCGACCAGTGGTGGAATGTGACAATTCCATGGTCGCGATAATGGCTGGTTTGTTCGAAAACACGGTGGGTAAACACAAACAAAACCACAACCTGACATACAAAGTAACAGCGAAAAACTACGCACTAAGGTGGACAAGAAACTAACGGACAAACGAGATGTACAAAGTAAAAAAAACAAAATCACTGCGGAAGGCAGGCAAACGGGAACAAACATACAAAGTAAACAAGATAAAGTAACAATGAAAAATACACCGCATAAGGCAGGCAACTTACAAACATAAACTCACAAACAAAACTAGGGTCAAACGAACGAAGCACAGTCCAGGGCGAAAAACAAACAGAGTCCCGAGTGTCCAAAAAGAGTGAGTGACAAACTGACAAACAAGTGGCATGGATCCAGGAATCGTGTGCATGAGTGAGCATGAAAGATGACAACAAACCAGCACTGGACTGAGGGGTGCCTGTAAAATGGAGGAAGTAACAGGTGAAATGAATGAGTCAATTAGTCCGGCAGTGGGTGGAGAATGGGGGAAGAGGAAGTCCATATGTGGGTGTGGCAGGAGGGTGAGACACAGAACAGAAACAAAACAAAACCCACAGACAGGGGCAGAGGGAGGAACTGTAAAAGGACGCCATCTTTTTTTGGCAACAAAGTTTATGTTTGGTGTGAGGTTCGAGTCGCATGTAGACGGAGCTGGGGGGAATGGAGTGAAGAAACTGTGCGGGTCCTGCAGTGTTGTACTTTACCTTCACTCATTTACACTGCAGCTCAATCAGCTCCATCTGAATCTGCACAGGTGAAGTTTCCACATCGACAGAAAAATTCTTTTTTTGTTTGTCAAAGTCACCAAAGCGCAGTGAGAACTCAGTGCGCAGTGCGCCCACTTATCAGCAAAGTGCATATTCGGGAACACTGACTTCAACATCACTTGGCATCCTGAGGACTAGCTTCACGATAACTTGCAGCATCATACTTACCCCAAACTTGATTAACGCGGGAAGTGTTCGGCAAGGCAGCTGAAGCACTGCATTATGGGATCCGTAGTTTATTGTGTTACCAGCACTTCATATCGCCGGACCATTAATAACAATAATATATAAAATGATATCGCGGGCCCGATATAATTACACGCCGGGCTGGATGTGGCCCGCGGGCCTTGAGTTGACACATATGCTTTAAGGATTTGTTAAATATATATGTAAAAACAAGACTCCCTTGCACAGATTTTAAGCAGGTGGCTATAATTGTTGTCTGACCCATGACTGATTTTTACTTTTGTCAAGTGGAAAATATTTTCAACATCTTTTTGGTATGTCAAAGATGTTGAAAATATTTTCCATTTGACAAAAGTCAAAAAAGTCAAGTTGGGTCTGTATTTAGCACTGTGTTGAATAAATATGGACATACAAGGTTGACTTTTATGAACTCTTCATGTTTATTCTGTACAGGTGCTGGAGACACATTTTTAAAACTTTAGCTGTGTCATGTTGGGAAACTGTCCCCCATTTTCATCACTGTGTGTTTGTGTTGCCACAGTTGCCAGTAATGACAACAATGGCAGTTCTTAATGAAGTCCACTGTGAGCTGCTTCACATCAAAACACTTACCAACAGTTTCTGATGGTAATTAGTCCTCTGGTAGCAAAGAGAGGACCAGAAATAGATGATAACACAAGGCTCCTGGAGTCAACAGGGTCTCACTTCCCTGTCAAAGTGTAATGAACCACTGGGTGATTATTACATACTATGAAAATAATATTTTTGAAATTTGCTGGTGGCTAAACAACTTTAATGGACATAGCATTGCACTAATTTTAATGGTTACCCACAGCTTTTTAAATGTAGGGACTCCATAACCTTTCTTCGAGAAAGGTTATGGAGAAAATTCACTTCAATAAAAAAAACAATTGGATGGAGCTTGGTTATGACTATCCCTCTGATTACAGCCGTTGTGCTAATGCAACAATACCCACATTCTATACCCATTTCTGTAGTGCACTCACTGAGTGTATGAATTGCACAAATAGAGCTCATTGAGCTGTTTGTGTTATAAAATACATAACATAAACCAGCATATTGCAACAAGAGTATCACTGTCATATCTCACAAATACATACATGTGTCACCACAGAAGGTGTAAACATAGGAACAGTAGTCTAGACTGCAGACTGGATTACCTGCAGAGAGGTTGAATAACTCCCTGAACGACTTACTGTTATTTTTAAATCTATTAACCTGCTGGTCACTGGAAACACCTGGGAGCACTAAAGCCACTAGGACACTCACTACAGCCCAGTAAAAGGACAAGTATACAAAAACCACAGTACACCCATGCACAAGGCTGTTACGATTCCTTCCTTCATCCCTGTGTGTTGGATTTGTTTTTGTTTTGTCACTCCCTCTCCTGTCACTTCCTGTTTGCCCATACTTGGACTTCCCCTTCCTCCACTCGCCAGACTCGTTAATCATGGATTTATTTTACCCATTAGTCTCCGTCCCTTCATAAGCTCCCCTCAGTCTTCCACTCATCGCTGGTTTGTTGGATTTCTTTTGCATCCCAAAAGTTTGTAGTTTGTGTATTTTTGTGCATTGAATGTTTTGTTGGTACTTTGTATGTCTGGTTTATGGTTTTGTTTGCATTTTCTACCATGTTTCAGGTCTCTTTTGGTTGTTACTTTATTAGTGTTTGTTTGTTAGATCCCTTTTCTCATTAGTTCCCCGTGTCCCCTGTATTTGAACCTTATTATTATTATTATTATTATTATTATTATTATTATTATTAATAAACCCTTTTTTGTTCGTACTTGTTTGCCCTGTTTGTAACACAAGGCAACATTGTGCAAATCGTCAGATAATGTACACTGCCAATGTTTTTACTTACACGTACAGTGGCAAGAAAAACTTTGCGAACCTTTTGGAATTTCATGGTTTTCTGCATTAATCTGTCATAAAATGTGCTCTGATCTTGATCTACAGTAAGTCACAACAATACAAAAACACAGTCTGTTTAAAATAATAGTACACAAACATGATATGTTATCATGTTTTTATTGAACATAACATGTAAACATTCACAGTGCAGGGTGGAACAAGTATGTGAACCTTTGGACTTAATAACTGGTTGACCCTTCAGCAGCAACCAAACGTTTCTTGTAGTTGCAGATCAGACCTGCACAACGATCTGGAGTCATTTTGGACCACTCCTCTTCACAAATCTATTTCAGTGTAGTAATATTCTTGGGATGTCTGGTGTGAATGGCTCTCTTAAGGTCATGCCACAGCATTTCAATCAGGTTGAGGTCAGGACTCTGACTGGGCCACTCCAGAAAGTGTATTTTGTTCTGTTGAAGTTATTCTTTTGTTGAATTACTTGCTTTGGATCATTGTTCCGTTGCATCACCCATCCTCTGTGGAGCTTCAGTTGGGGACAGATGGTCTTACGTTTTCCTGCAAAATGTCTTGATAAACTCTGAAATAAATTTTTCCATCAATGACAACAATCCGTCCAGGCCCTGAGTCAGCAAAGCAGCCCCAAACCATGATGCTCCCTCCACCATGTTTTACAGTGGTGATGAGGTTTTGATGTTTTTTTCTCCACACATAGTGTTGTGTGTTTTTTAACAACTCAATTTTGGTTTCATCTGTCCACAGAATATTTTGCCAGTAGTGCTGTGGAACATCCAGGTGCTCTTTTGCAAACTTCAAACGTGCTGTGATATTTTTTTTGGACAGCAATGGCTTCCTCCGTGGTGTCCTCCCATGTACTTTAATATTTACTGTATATATATACTTTTTAATATTTTCCTTATTGTAGGTGTGTCAACAAAAAATGCCAGAGATTTCTGTAAGTCTTTAGCTGACACTCTGTGATTCTTCTTTACCTCATTCAGCATTCTGCGCTGTGCTCTTGCAATCATATTTACAGGACGACCACGCCTAGGGAGAGTAGCAACAGTGCTGAACTTTCTCCATTTGTGGACAGTCTGTCTTACCGTGGACACATAAATATCAAGGCTTTTGGAGATACTTTTCTAACCCTTTCCAACTTCATGCAAGTCAACAATTCTTGATCGTAGATCTTCTGTGAGCTCTTTTCTTCGAGACATGGTTCACATCAGGCAGTGCTTCTTGAAACCAGTAAACCCAAGACTGGTGTGTGTTTTTAAAGGGCAGGACAGCTTTCAGCAACACAAGGTTGGCTCTTGGAGAAGTCATTAGGCTAGAGGTTCACATACTTTTTCCACGCTGCACTGTGAATGTTTACACGTTATGTTCAATAAAAACATGAAAACATATAATATTTGTGTACTATTATTTTAAGCAGACTGTGTTTTTCTATTGTTGTGACTTAGATGAAGATCAGGGCACATTCTATGACCAATTAATGCAGAAAACCATGAAATAGTTAATTCATATAGTGTCCTGGTGGATTCACTGCTCACAGTTGAATTCATAAGCATTGATCCATCTTTGTTTAATTATATTAATTCAGGCTTTAAAAATGCAGGATGGTCACAAATCATGAGGACAGTGGGCGAGAACATGTTTGTCATTAATGGACCTCAACAACTGCTTTTGTTGTCTCTAAATCCTCAGTGATGCTCAGCTGATTATGACTGGTAACCCTCTTCAATGAGTTTAGCATTCTTGCCTATCCTTGTCTGTTGACAGTCTCTATGGCCACCAATTTGTTATCTTGATTGTCACATTGTGCAATAGCTCCCCAGATGAGAAATTGTCTTCATAAAAACTGAGACAGAGTTCGTGGTCTTCTGGCAGAAAGCGAACCGTTGAATTTTTGGTAACTACTGTACCGATATGAGAAGAAAATAAAAGGTAATATTTGAATGCTTAAAATGATTTAATTCCTAATCCAGTTTCAATATGTGAAGCTGTTAAACTATTGAAAGTAACATTCTCTGAACTATCTACTTTTAGTTAATTCAATTTGGCGAAATTTCGTATCTTGTATCCGAGTTGGAAAGACCCAACTGTATGTGACAGGTAAAAATTCCTACTTTGTTTTTCCTTGTTTTAGGTTGATGGAAAACTACACATTCAACAGCTTTACCCTGCAGCTGGAGGGGTTAAACGTCTCAGATGATTCCACATACCCTGTCTTCTTCTTCTTCTTCTTCTTCTACCTGTTTGTTATATTAGTCAATGTAAGCATTCTAGTCCTGGTTTGCATTGACAAAAGCCTCCACCAGCCCATGTACCTCCTGTTTTGCAACCTGCCGGTCAACGACATAATTGGAAACTCTATCATGGTGCCTCGTTTGCTCATAGATATGTTGAGGCCCCCCTCTGAACGCCTTATAAGTTATTATGAGTGTGTGGTCCAAGCTTTCACTACACACTTGTCTGGTACCACTGCCCACACTGTGCTCATGATTATGGCCTTTGACAGATATGTGGCCATCTGCAATCCACTGCGCTACGCTGTGATAATGAGCAATAAAATGGTGATTAAGCTGACGGTTTCTGCCTGGGGAGTGGCTTTTGTTTTGGTTGCAATTCTGCTTGGTCTGACTGTACGACTGAACCGATGCAGGACTCTCATCACAAATTCTCACTGTGACAATGCCTCCCTGTTTAAACTGTCCTGTGAAGATGTGTTTGTTAATAATATCTATGGCCTCATTTTCACTGTGTTGCTGTTCACTGGTTCTATAGGCAGCATGGTTCTCACCTATTCTAAAATTACAGTCGTGTGTTTGACCAGTAAAACGAAATCTTTAAATAGCAAAGCTTTGAAGACCTGCAGCACTCATCTCTTTATATATTTAATTATGTTCTTATGTGGACTGCTTATCATCGTCTTGCATCGGTTCCCTCAATATTCAAACTACAGAAAACTTTCTTCCATTGTGGGTCATATAATCCCTGGCTGCCTCAATCCTATTATTTATGGCATGCAGTCCAGAGAAATAAGAAAATTCATATCAAAATTGTTTCAGTGCAGAAAGCTTTCACCATAATTATTATTTTAAATACAACAGGTTTAAAAAAAAAACACTTAATTGGGAAGGAATGTTGTGGTCTTTGCTGTTTTTCTACAAATGAAGTAGGTCAGATACATGTATACCAATATGTTGTCAATAATATTAATATGTAGTATGCTGACATTTTAATTTCAGATTTCTACTTCTTTTTACATTATTACTCCACATGGGCACATGTGAAACATGTTTTACTTTAAAATCTTGTGTGGATATCTGCTATGTTTTATGCAGGTTGTGCTGTAGCACTATGTGCAACAATAATAAGGTAAATTAGGATGATTTTTTACTTTTCTTACCCCTATTTTAAAGTCAGAGATTACATTTTTCCTGAAAAAAGGTAAAAACTGGATATGAAAACACATGGGATGTTTTTATCAGAGGTTTTGATGAGTTACATTAAAGATTCTCTCAGCCTTTTTAAGGCCTTGCTGTTGACCCTTTCCTAAAAACTAAAAATATTTTCAAAAAGTGCCAATGATTTGACCTGAAAATCAAAGTATATAAAAATGGTCACAAGTCTCCCATTTTTTACAGAGTGTTTCAAAAGGAGGTGGATGTGAGTAATGGGGGTTCCAGGAATTACAAGCTGCAGTCCTGAGTCCAGAGCTCCATGTAAGGTTAGGGTTAGGGTTTAGGCAAGAAAAGCACTTGAGGCATTTGCTTTATATTTTATTACAGATGTGTGTGAAGTGCCTGAACCTAATCATTAAAAATGTTGATAATGTTGGAGTCACAAATCTAGATGTTGAACTGCATGATTAGATATTGGAATGGATTAGAAAACAGGATGTTGTAGATAAACCTTGCACGCTCAGTCAACTCACTTTCAATATTTAAAATACTGCTGAAAACAGAACTCCTCCGCATCATCCTTTGCACTTCTCTCTCGTACTCACATCTCTTGAAACAGAAACACTTTTTTGATAGTACTTTGCTTTTTCTCCTTGACTTAGATTTTGTTTGCTTGCCTTTTTCCTCACTTGTAAGTCGCTGTAAATGTACATGTCTTTCTGTGTCTGTCCAGATCCTCTCTTTTGAATTTCACTTTTATACTTTAATTGTTTGGGAACCAATGACACAAATCCTTGCAGTTTTACAAATGGAACATTTTCCCTTTCTTGTTGGATACAAGGCTTCAGCCGCACAACAATCAATGGTTGCTGTGGTCCATTTTTTCTCTTCATACATTTTAAATAGGACACATATGGACATGCAGGCCACACATTCTGTGTCTATAAAGCTAACTCAGAATGTAGGGGAGGGAGCTGTCAGACAGTGTCAGGAGTTTAGTAGGACCAATAATAAGGCCGAAGCAATCCACTCAGTTCAGTGAGTTTATTGTGACACACAAACAAAAACAACAGCGAAACCTTCAGCTGAGTCGTGAACATAGTCTTTTCATAGATTAAACACAAAAAGGAGTCCATAGGAATACCTGGAGTAATCAACGTCCTTGAAACATAGAGTCCAAACATTCATTCATTTTCATCCGCTTATCCAGGGCCAGGTCGCGGGGGGAGCAGCTTAAGCAGAGATGCCCAGACTTCCCTCTCCCTAGACACCTCCTCCAGCTCTTCCTGGGGGACACCGAGGCGTTCCCAGGCCAGTCGAGAGACATAGTCCCTCCAACGTGTCCTGGGTCTTCCCCGGGGCCTCCGCCCGGTGGGACAGGACCGGAAAACCTCCCCTACGAGGCGTCCCGGGGGCATCCGAAACAGATGCCACCTCAACTGGCCCCTCTCGATGCAGAGGAGCAGTGGCTCTACTCCGAGCTCCTCCCGGGTGACTGAGCTCCTCACCCTATCTCTAAGGGTGCGCCCAGCCACCCTACGGAGGAAACTCATTTCGGCCGCTTGTATCCGCGACCTTGTCCTTTCGGTCATGACCCAAAGCTCATGACCATAGGTGAGGGTAGGAACGTAGACTGACCGGTAAATCGAGAGCTTTGCCTTTCGGCTCAGCTCCTTTTTCACCACGACGGACCGGTACACCGACCGCATTACTGCTGCCGATGCACCAATCCGTCTGTCAATCTCACGCTCCCTTTTTCCCTCACTCATGAACAAGACCCCAAGATACTTAAACTCCTCCACTTGAGGGAGGATCTCCCCCCCCAACCTGGAGGGTGCAAGCCACCTTTTTCCGGTTGAGAACCATGGCCTCGGACTTGGAGGTGCTGATTCTCATCCCAGCCCCTCCACACTCGGCTGCAAACCGCCCCAGTGCCTGCTGGAGGTCCTGGTCTGATGAGGCCAACAGGACAACATCATCTGCAAAAAGCAGAGATGAAATCCTGTGATCCCCAAACCGGATTCCCTCCGACCCCTGGCTGCGCCTAGAAATCCTGTCCATAAAAATAATGAACAGGATCGGTGACAAAGGACAGCCCTGTCGGAGTCCAACGTGCACCGGGAACAAGTCTGACTTACTGCCGGCAATGTGAACCAAGCTCCTACTCCGGTCATACAAGGACCGAACGGCCCTTAACAAAGGGTCCTGAATCCCGTATTCCTGAAGTACCCCCCACAGGATGCCATGAGGGACACGGTCAAATGCCTTCTCCAAGTCCACAAAACACACGTAGACTGGATGGGCGAACTCCCATGAACCCTCGAGCACCCTAGCAAGAGTATGGAGCTGGTCCAGTGTTCCACGGCCAGGACGAAAACCGCATTGTTCCTCCTGGATCCGAGGTTCGACTAGCGGCCTAACTCTCCTCTCCAGCACTCTGGAATAGACTTTCCCAGGGAGGCTGAGGAGTGTGATCCCCCTATAGTTGGAACACACCCTCCGGTCCCCCTTTTTAAAAAGAGGAACCACCACCCCGGTCTGCCAGTCCAGGGGTACTGTCCCTAATCTCCCCGCGATGCTGCAAAGGCGTGTCAACCAAGACAGCCCTACAACATCCAGAGACTTAAGGTACTCAGGGCGAATTTCATCCACCCCTGGTGCCTTGCCACCGAGGAGCTTACTGACTACCTCGGTGACTTCGACCAGGGAAATGGACGAGTCAACCTCTGAGTCCCCAGCCTCTGCTTCCTCAACAGAAGGCGTGTCGACGGGGTTGAGGAGATCCTCAAAGTATTCCTTCCACCGTCCTACAATGTCCCCAGTCGAAGTCAGCAGCTCCCCACCTCCACTGTAAACAGTGTTGGCAGAAAACTGCTTTCCCCTTCTGAGGCGCCGGACGGTTTGCCAGAATTTCCTTGAGGCAGACCGATAGTCCTCCTCCATGGCCTCGCCCAACTTTTCCCAGGTCCGAGTTTTTGCCTCTGCGGCCGATACCCACGGCCCTACGGCCACAGCTCCGAACAGCCGCATTGACAATGGAGGTGGAAAACATGGTCCACTCGGACTCAATGTCTCCAGGCTCCCTCGGGACCTGATTGTAGCTCTCCCGGAGGTGGGAGTTGAAGACCTCTCTGACAGAGGGTTCCACCAGACGTTCCCAACAGACCCTCACAATACGTTTGGGTCTGCCAGGTCTATCCAGCTCCCTCCTCCGCCATCGGATCCAACTCACCACCAGGTGGTGATCAGTTGACAGCTCAGCCCCCCTCTTCCCCCGAGTGTCCAAGACATATGGTCGGAGGTCAGATGACACAACCACAAAGTCGATCATAGACCTCCGATCTAGGGTGTCCTGGTGCCACGTGCACTGATGGACACCCTTATGCTTGAACATGGTGTTCGTTATGGACAAACTGTGACTAGCACAGAAGTCCAATAACAAAACACCACTCTGGTTCAGATCAGGGAGGCCGTTCCTCCCAATTACGCCCCCCCAGGTATCACTGTCATTGTCCACGTGGGCGTTGAAATCCCCCAGTAGGACGACAGAGTCCCCAGTCGGAGCACCTTCCAGTACCCCTTCCAGAGACCCTATGAAAGCTGGGTACTCTACACCGCTATTTGGCCCGTAGGCACAAACAACGGTGAGAGACCTCTCCCCTACCCGAAGGCGCAGGGAAACAACTCTCTCATCCACTGGGGAAAACTCCAACACATGGCACCTGAGCTGGGGGGCTATAAGCAAGCCCACACCTGCCCGCCGCCTCTCACCATGGGCAACTCCAGAGTAGAAGAGAGTCCAACCTCTCTCAAGGAGTTGTGTTCCAGAGCCCAGACTATCTCTAGCCGGTACCGCTCAACCTCCAACACAAGTTCAGGCTCCTTTCCACCCAGTGAGGTGACATTCCATGTCCCAATCGCCAGGTTCCTTGTCCAGGGATTGGGTCGTTGAGGCACCTCCCCACGGCTGCCACCCAATCCACACTGTACCGGCACCTTATGCTCCTTCCTGCGGGTGGTGGGCCTACAGGAAGTCGGTCCCACATCGCTCCTTCGGGCTGAGCCACCAAGCGCTCGCCTACGTGCCCCAACCCCGGGCCTGGCTCCAGGGTGGGGCCCCGGTGATGCCGATCCGGGTGACGTAATAGTCCTTGATTTAATTTTCATCATAAGGGGTTTGTGAACTGCTCTTAGTCTGGCCCGTCGCCAAGGCAAACAGGTCCTAGAGTCCAAACATGAAGCTCCAATAGGAAATCCACACATAATCCAAAAGATAATCCAATGAAAAACTCCGGTTTACAACAAAAACACAAACCGGGAAAAAATGTCACAGTCCATAATCCAAAGCAACAATCCATAAAACAAAGTGCACAGCCATCGAGTACCTTAAGTCCTGCACACAAGGCTGTAATGAGAGGCAAAAGAAGAGTTTGTTTCTTGTCTCAATCCAACAAACGATCTGGCAACAGGTGTGTGGAACACTGCAGGTAAAAAACCCTCCAGTTTACAACAGGTGCAATCAATCAATTGTCTTAACGAATGTCAAGCTGCTGCACGAACACCACACCGCCCGGAAATGGGACGTTCAAAATAAGAGGCCAGACTGAAAGGTAGGCGGCAGATCCTCACAGACAGGAAGTAGCTGCTACCAATGGAGTTCAGACCGGTTGCTTTATGGAGTTCCAACGATTTACTACTAACTTTAACCATTAAATTAACTTTTCTGTTTAACACTGAGCCAAACAAGAAAATGTAAGGGCACTTTGAATGAAAGGTCTGTAAAACAATGTCATCAGAGTTCTGTCAACCTGAAACTTTGTAGACCGAAAACACATTGTGGACTTTTCTTGAACACTGTGTTTAGACTTTGGTTCAAATGACAGTTTGTCAGTTTTGGTGCCCAGGTATTTAGAGGACAAAATCTGGTGCATTACATCTAAAATCAATAAATGTCCTTAGTTCTAGTTACATTCAACTCAAGGAAGGATTCAGAGCAGCACTGACCTTTCTAGTTAATTTCTCAAATTATTTCATTAGCAGTGAGGTTCATGCTACAGGCCTATAATCATTCAGTGACCTCGGGTGGGAGAGCTTAGCAACAGGAACCACTGTCGATCCTTTCCACAGAGTCTGCACCCTTTACTGGCTGAGGGACAGATGTATGTGAAAATGTGACCAAGCTGCTCATTCCTCTCAGTTAGACTGTTAATGGCAACAGTACCAGGACTTGCTCTAGCTTTGCAGCACTTAAAACTCTGCACAACCTGTTGTTCCATAAAGACAGGGCTTGTGTGAAAAGAACTGATCCAAAATATTCTTCAGAGCAGCATTGTGTGATAACGCCTCTTTGTTCAAGCTGTCCTGTGAAAATATTATTGTCAGGATATGACCTCATTTGTGCAGTGGGTACCATGTGCATGTCAATGTGCAGCCTAATGCTCAGGTGGAACAAGCTCCAAACTGCAACATGCTACAGACCTGTACCACCAACTTGGCCATCTACATTATTTGATTACTTTAGTCAGGCATTGCAATAATATTAGATTGATATCAGCAATGATTTAATTGCAATTTCTGTTGTCCTGCTGTAAGACATGCTGTGGATGTTCTTGCACATCTTTTTCGAGCTCTATTACTGTAATGTCTGCTATGTACATAAGGAAATATCATCAAGAAATGTCATTATCCAGTCAGATGTTTCAGCTTCAATGAAATGTAACACAAAAATCAATCATGAGGTTCAGAAAAGCAGCACATTGTGCTTTTAGTGGGCTTTAAAATAAAAAAGACCACTCTTTAGTTCAGTCAGAGGAGGAACTGAAACAACACAGATGTTCAGGGAGTGCACTGAGCTGAGAACACTGTGTTAAAGATGTAATCATAACTAAGTTAACTCAAGTGAAGGATGTACTGAGACGACTGTACTAGTCAAGTGAAGATGAATGAAACTAGAAAACCACGGAGATCAGACTCCTCAGGGCTACAGGTGGAGGTTGAGCTTATAGAGCTGCTTTGTGAGCAGCACCACCCAGTCACCTAATAAAAGTGTCCACTCCTCGTCTGACCTGGTGGAGGTGGGGGAAGCTCATATTAACAGAAGTAAACCTGACACACACTCATTTGAATGATGTTTTCCTCTGTTCACTGAATGTTGAATGCTCTGTATCACTGATGTGTTGTTGACTGATGACTTTGATTGTAAGACGATGGTAAACCACAAAAGAAACCAAAACAACAAGGAATCTGTGGTGTTTTACACTAAACTCAGTGTTTGGAAGAACTTCACATTATATAAATGAGACTTGCTGTATAGTTTTAGAGGTGCTCAGTATTTCATCAGTTTCTACTTGTACATGAATATTGGTTCTCCAGTAGAACCTTGTGATGTCAGTTTTAATATTTTTATATAGCTTGGTAGTTGTATTTTCCTAATTAGAGAAAACGTAGAAACCAAATTTGAAATGATCTCCAACGGTTGGTTTAAGTTCAGTAGAACCTCTACACTGCTGAAACATTTATGTGATGGCTTTATTACACTGTGTGTACTCACAATGTAGTTTTTGTCATTTATTTTTGCATTTTTTTACTTGTTGCTTTCTATCCTGGATCTCCTCTCATTTACCAGCTCATCAATTATTACTGTTTGTGTTCTGCTTATTTATAACATGACAGATGATTTAGAGAACAGATGTAACACTAAACTCTCTCCAGGATCGTCCCTCTGCAGTATGGAGAACAGCACTTTGAATCTGGATATTCTACAGCTGGAGGGGTTAAGGGTCAGCCCTGAGGCATCAATTCTTGCTTTCATCTTCCTCTTCCTTATCTACATCTTCATCGTGGTGTCCAACATTGGCCTGGTGATCCTCATCTCAATGGAGAGGAGCCTCCATGAACCCATGTACCTGCTGCTCTGCAACATGAGTATTAACGATGTGTTCGGGGCCACCACGTGATGTTTTCAGAACATACAGTGAGCGGTGTATCTATTATATAGGCTGTGCCATTCAGGCCTTCTGTGCACACTTTCATGGAGGAACTTCTCACACAGTGCTCATGATCATGGCCTTCGATCGCTATGTGGCCATCTGCCACCCCCTGCGATATGTCACCATCATGACCCACAAGCTGATGGTGTTACTGTCAGTGTCACCCTGGGGGGCATCCTTTATTATGATTGCAGTTCTGGTGAGCCTGAGCATCCGGTTATCGCGCTGCAGACGCATGGTGGAGAACCCGTTCTGTGACAACCCCTCTTTGTTCAAGCTGTCCTGTGAAAATATTCTCATTAACAACATCTATGGCTTCATTGCTTCAATGGGCACGATGGCCTGCTCCCTTTGCAGCGTAATGCTCACCTACCTGAGGATCGCCATGGTGTGTTTGCATAGTAAGAACAAGTCTCTGAACACAAAAGCACTGCAGACATGTGCCACCCACCTTGCTGTGTATATTATCCTGCTTTTATCAGGCGGCATCATAATCATCCTCCATCGATTCCCTGAATTATTAGAACAAAGGAAGCTGGCATCCATCTTGTTCCATGTGGTTCCACCTTCTCTGAATGCTGTTATTTACGGACTGCAAATCAAAGCTGTCAGAGAAAAAATGATTGTTATATTTACAAGGAAAAAAGTGAGAGATGAAATATCCAAATTGAATTCAATGTAAGATAAACTATGGTTGGATCCTAATAGATGGTTAGTTGAGGATCAAGTTCAAGGTTCATAAAAGACCTGTGTTTGCTGAACTCTGTGACAAACAGATCCCTTAATTGATCTCATGTGTCTCCTAAATCCTTAAAAAAAAAAAAGATCAGCTCAGCTTTTCATATTTAGGAATTTGTTACTGTTGTTTTACTGTGTTAATTGACAGTTATGAATTATGTCAGGTGTAACTAATCCTTTCATGTCTCACCTAAAGCCCTCAATGATACTTGACTGCTGTCTAATTAATGTCAATGTTTGAACCCAGATGGATTTAGTAAGAGCCCTGAAAGGATTCAGATTTAAAGCCTTCAGGTATGGATGGAACTGTCAAAATCTAGTTAAAGTTAATATACGTTTTCTCTGTTCAAATAAACCTTTTTCCTGGTGGCACAACAGTTCTTGTTCACATAACTTATTATGTTTGGAGAAATTAATGTTTAGCAAAACATATCTACTGTTTGCACAGGAAACGTTTTTTAATACGTGCATTTATATATGTGTATACTCAAAGAAATACATTTTTAACAGTAATTATTTTAATAAATCACAAATCATAGATCAAAAATAATAATATATAATAATATGTACATAAATAAACAATAATAATATTTTAAGATCACATTCATATGTTCAACCTATTTTTAAAAACACCATAAATGCAGCTTTAAATGTATATTTATATGAATTAATCCACTAGTTATGAAAACTGTTCAAAAATGTGGGGTGGCACAATTGCTAGAGCAGTTATCTATAAGCCCGAAGGCTAGGGGTTCAAACACTTGTTCCTAGCAGAAAAATATAACATTTTTGATGAATTCCAGTCTGGTTTTCAACGACTTGCAAATGAATTCTAGTAAAACTAAACGTTAAAAAGTTATTGGTCCATTACATGCAGTCAAATACATTTTCCCCTGTATAGCTCCTCTTTTAGATAAATCTAAGTCTGCTGCAAAAAGTCTTGGTGTTTTGTTCGATAGTTAATTAAACTTTAAGCATCATGTCACTTGTTCAGACATGTTTTTAATCACCTTAGAAATATCTCCAAAATATGTTCATTCTAGCATTTAATGATAGAGAAGATACAAAGTGATCTTACATAAGTTTATTTCCTCACGCCTTGACCCTGAACAGTGTTCTATAAAGAAAAATTTAATTGTGACCCTTAAATAATATTATCCATCTTTTTCTCATTTAAACAAATCCCTAATAGAAATAATAAGAAAATAAAGTATTAATAAAGTAAGCGGGTACAACAGTTAACAGGAACAGAGGAATACAACAAGGCACTGATTCTTTTCATGGTTGTTCCTCCACACCTTCTTCTGGTTTTACATTCATGACAAAGTGGGAGCTTTGTTCTTCTTTTACAGTCAAGAATTGTCTTTGTGCGTTTTCCCTACATCCTGCTGAGATTTCACTTGCACACTGCAGGCCTGTATTGTTAAGCCTGACTAGAATGATGGCTGATTGGCCAGTCACGCTTTAAACCATCCGATTCTATAGAAAATGTTTATTTTTTATTCTGAGACTCATAAATGCGATTTGGAGATTTTCATTGGGCCGTAATGTTGGGTCCAAATTTTGTTACTGTTAAGAAATGTACACACAAATGTGTAAAAATGTTGAACATGGAAACAAACTTGTTTCACCTCTTCGTGTTTGTTTCTGTACAGCCCCGTCCCTGGAGGACTCGTCTGTCTGTGGTTGTTAAAACAAACTTTGTTTCAGCTGCTGCATGATAATGGTTCCAATTTTCATTCAGTTGCCACAGTAGCTAGTAAGGACAACAATGGCAGCTATTAATGAGCTGCTTCCTATCAAAACAGTTTCTGATGCTAATTAGTCCTCTGGGAGCGAAGAGAGGCCCAGTAATAGATGTTTATAGAGTTCAGGGATAACGATGATAACAGGAGGTTTTAATGACAACTCCTGAACCACTGGGTGCTGATTACTAACTATTTCAAGTAGTTTTAAATTGTGCTGGTCACTAAACAAATTAGATGAGGTCTGATTGTTCCCCTACTGCCATCATTTGCCACTTAAACATAACATAAAACATATCATAATCTGATCCCTTGAAATGGTACTGAGAACACACACAGAGTAGACTGAAGGTCCCAGCCACTCTGACCTTCCAAACCTTGGTGGAATTGTCTTTGTCTCAGGAAGGGAATGCTGAAGTTGTTGTCTTATTGCCTGCTGTTCTTTTCTCTCTACTTATTCCAACCATCCCAACCGGTCGAGGCAGATGGCCGCCCACCCTGAGCCTGGTTCTACTGGAGGTTTCTTCCTCTAAAGGGGAGTTTTTGCTCTTCACTGTCTCCTGGTGCTGCTCAGTGGGGTTATTAGGTTTTCTATATAATCCTGTAAACAGTTCTATTTTGTAAGGTCTTAAACACTGTAAAGTGCTTTGAGATGACTTCTGTTGTGATTAGGCGCTATACTAATAAAATTGAATTGAACCCCATAGAGGGAGAGAGACTTCATGAATTTTAGATTTTATTGTGCACTAAAGAGTAATTTTACTTTTGCTTTGTTATTTTGAAGTGGTGGATGTTGCTACAATTTCAGTTATGTCCATTATAAACTAACTAGGACTACATGATCTGCTAACACAAAACAGCAAGTCAGTTGTTCCATGTCAGGTGGTCAAGATAAACTCCCAAAGACATTAACTGGAGTATAAATTTGCTTTCCCACATGTATGAAGAAGCCACTACAAAAACTCGCTGATCAACTGCAGCTAATTTCACATTTGTCTACGGTAATACCGTAGATGATCAGTAATACTGAGTCTCTCCAGAGAGAGTTAGTGGCTCCATGAAGGTCTCACTGTTGTTTTTAATTCTATTAACCTGCTGGTCACTGAGACATCTGGGAGCACTGAAGCCACCAGGACAATTATCACAGTGCAGTAATTAGACAAGTAGAGACAAACCAAAACACACTCATACACACAACATGGTGATCAGTCTTAGTTACACTGCCTGGCAGATCACAGTACCAGGCCACACTTGGGAATAATTATTACTCATCTCAATCAAGAAATCAAATTTCTCCTCTTTTGTTGTTCAGTTAAAAACATAGCTCACATGATTCACATCTGTTGTTAATCACTAAATTTTTCTTTTAGAACTCGCTATATTTCAGATCTTAGTAAATCAATCAAGAAGTGTAATCTAGTCCGATGGCATTAATGTCCAAGACCAACCAAAAGCTTAACGATGTCTTTTAAGTCCCCTCTGGCACCAGATGGCCAGTCTACAAGACATTTTGTCTTAGCTCTTGATGACAGGTTTTGTCCAAAGCCATTCACTCCTAAGTTTCCTGTGAGGGAACAGGACTGACACGGACTAAACAGGCAAGTAGTGGAGGATATATTTATTAAACAAAAGGCAGGGACACGGGGAGCTAACAAACACCAAAAGTAACAACTAAAAGAGACCCGAAAACCTGGTGGACAAACACAAAGTGACAAACAAAAGCTCTGCAATAACGCAGGCAAAAGACGAACTACTAAACCAACAAAACATACAATGTACCAACCAATAAATCACTAGACAAAAATACAAACTACACTCACTAATAGAAATACAAAGTAACAAATGAAAACCACTGCCGAGGGCAGGCAAAACATGAACCAATACACAAACCAACAATACAAAGTGACAACAAAAAACGGCACTGCAGTAGCAGGTAAATGGAAAACTCACACGTGGGGAAACAGTCCAACAAACAAAAAGTGTCCCAGGGAAAACCAACAAACAAAAGGGGAGCAACTTGACGGACGGACAAACCAGAGTTATGGAGGAGCACCACGCAATACAACACAACATGACGAACCAACAGGGAACAAAGGACTGAATAATAATAATAATAAATTCATTTATAGAGCACTTTTCTAAACATATGTTACAAAGTGCTTCACAAGACAGACAAGAAACACATGTAGCCCAACAAGATCAACTTGAGCAAGCGCTAGGCAAACAGTGGAGAGGAAAAACTCCCCCTAGGGAAGAAACCTCCAGCAGAACCAGGCTCAAGTTAAACGGCCATCTGCCTCGACCGGTTGGGAGCAGGAAACAGTTATACAAACAAAACAATAATACAAACAACTACCACATCGGTCCTTGGGGAAGACCAGTTCCAATGTAAAGACATTGTAATCTAATGGAGAGTCTTCCCAAGGACAGATTTGTTTTAGCTTACAGAAGATCGCAAAAGGCTCGCCGGTAGAGGTATGTTTTAAGGAGAGTTTTAAAAGATGTTACTGAGTCAGCTGATCTTATATCCTCGGGTAAGCTGTTCCAGAGTTTAGGGGCTCTAACTGAAAAGGCTCTGTCACCTCTAGCAGTCATTCTGACATCAGGGACATACAGAACATTTCTACCAGAGGATCTCAGGCTACGTTCAGGCTCATAAGGCTTTAAAAGCTGGGATAAATAGCTGGGGGAAAGGCCATGCAGAGCTTTAAAAGTTATTAATAAAATCTTAAAATCAATCCTAAAACATACTGGCAGCCAGTGTAAGGAAGCTAATACAGGAGTGATGTGATCGTATTTTCTTTTTCTAGTTAAGAGTCTTGCAGCTGAGTTCTGAACAATCTGGAGCCGATTAATAGATTTCTGGCTGAGACAGGTGAACAGACTGTTGCAATAGTCAAGGTGTGAGGAAATAAATGCGTGTAAGATTACTTCAGTGTCATGAAAAGAAAGAATTGAACGTATTTTGGAGATATTTCTAAGATGATAAAAACATGCCTGGACAAGCTTTGTGACATGATGTTCGAAGTTAAGTTTACTATCAAACCAAACACCAAGACTTTTTGCAGTGGGCTTAGAATTAGCTAAGAGAGAATCTGTGCAGGGCAGAATGTGTTTGGTTATACGCTGTGGACTGATGACAACTATTTCTGTTTTGTCAGAATTCAGCTGCAGGAAATTTTGAGCCATCCAGTTTTTTATCTCATTTATACACTCATGTAAGGAACTCAGTCCCCCGTGGTCTGATATCTTAAAGGGACAGTACAGCTGAGTGTCATCAGCATAGCAGTGAAAAGAAACACCATGTTTGCGAATAATATGTCCCAAAGGGAGCATATACAAAGAGAACAAGATTGGCCCCAGCACTGAACCTTGTGGGACTCCGTACTTTACAGGAGAAAAAGACGCCTTGTAGTTATTCACGGTAACACAAAACGATCTGTTGGACAGGTATGAGGAGAACCAGTCCAGTGCAGTGCCTTCTATTCCAGCCCAGTGCTTTAGCCGGTCTAACAAAATTTGGTGGTCTACTGTATCAAAAGCAGCACTAAGATCAAGGAGGACAAGAATAGAGCACAAACCTGCATCCGAAGCCAACAGAATGTCATTAGTTACCTTCAGTAGGGCGGTCCCTGTGCTGTGGTGTTTGTGAAAACCAGATTGGAATTCGTCAAAGATGTTATAATTGTCTGCAGCAAGAAATAAGTGTTTAGACACGTACTTTTCTAAAATCTTTGATATGAAGGGTAGTTTGGAGATTGGTCTGTAGTTTTCGGGGGATGAGGGATCTAGACCTAGATCTTGCACAGATGCAATTTTAAAATAATCTGGTACAATCCCAGTGGACAGAGAAGTATTGAAAATCTCAGGAGAGAGGGAGTAAGCGAATCAATGATCGAGATTAAGAACTTAGTTGGGATGACATCAACTGGGCTGGAAGATGGTTTCATTTTAAAGACAGTTTGTAGAAACTCAAATAAGGTCATGGGAGGAAACTGGCTTAAAGTGCATTCTCTAAAAGGGTGTGAGACTATGACTGGTGAGGAGTTGGGGATGACAGAAGCTCTGATTGATTCTGTTTTATCATTAAAATAGGTTAAGAACTTCTCACAATCTGCATCACTTTCAACTGGGATGCTAGGAGGGGTTGGGTTTACTAACTTGTCAACAGTCTGAAATAAAAATTTAGGATTATGGCAGTGAGCAGTGATCAGGTCTGAGAAGTATTTAGCTCTGGCGTTCTTTACCATCGTATTGTAGTGGAGCAATGCTTCTTTCATAGCTTCATGATGCACTTGAAGTCCGGTTTTCTTCCATCTCCGCTTAGCTTTCCTACACTCAGCTTTACAACTACGAATGCCGACATCTATCCAAGGCTGTTTGTTGGTGTCTTTACGAGACACATTTGCAGTTTTTAAGGGAGCAGCAGCCTCTAGCGCAGAGGCACAATTATTATTGAAAAGGCGGACGATATCATCAACATGTGATGTGCAAGAAATACAAAGAGAAGGTGCTAGTGAATTTAGCTGCTGACTGGCTGTTAAATAGATGGCGTTTAACTGTGGATTTCTGATGTACAGTGATTGGATGAAGACAAGTATCAAATAGGACACATTTATGATCAGAGATGGAGTCCTTTAACTCAATAGAATTTAGAGTCAAACCTAAAGTGAATATCAAGTCAAGGGTGTGGCCCTGGTTATGGGTCGGACCTTTGACATGTTGAACCAGGTTGAAAGATTCAGTAAGACTGATAAAATCATTTGCTAGAGTGTTAGTATTATTATCAATATGAAGGTTAAAGTCACCAGCGATAATGACCTTATCATACCTCACAACAATGTCAGCAACAAACTGGGAGAATTCTGACAAAAAGTTACCATTAGCTTTTGGTGGGTGGTAGATGACCGTACAACATACAGGAACAGAGCAGTGGATAAGAAACGACAGAGCTTCAAAGCTGTGAACTTGTTTAAGTGATAGCATTGAGCATTTGAATTGATTTTTAAAGACCAAAGCAACACCACCACCCCGACCACTTAATCTAGGGGAGGTAAAATAAATGAAATTAGGGGGACAGAGCTCCTGAAACTGGATAGATTCACCTATCCTCAGCCAGGTTTCATTTAAGAAGAAGAAGTCTAAATTCTGAGAGAGGATAAAGTCGTTTAAGAGAGATGTTGAGAGGGATCTGACATTTAGAAGACCAAGTCTTGTAGTAGGAGAACTAATATTAGTACTGAAGGGAGCTTATAAAACAAAGAGGGGAACACAGGTGAAATGAATCAGTTCATCAGGAGTCCAGTGGGATGAGTGAAGGTGAAGGAAGGGAAAACCAGGGAGACACTAGGTGGAGACAAAACGCCTTAACAGACAGGGATGAGGCCTGAATCCTGACATTTCCAGGTTCTAGGTTCCAGGTTCTGGATCCATGTAGTAATAGAAAGGTACAAACATAAGGCTCTGACAGTAATGCATGAAATATCTTCTTTTTCTTTCGGCTTTTCCCATCAGGGGTCGCCACAGCGAATCATCCTTCTCCACCTAACTCTATCATGAACATCTTCTACCCTAACATTAGCCAACCTCATGTCCTCTGTTAAGACATCCATATATCTCCTCTTTGGTCGTCCTCTTGCCCTCCTGCCTGGCAGCTCCATCTCCAACATCCTTCTACCAATATACTCACTATCCCTCCTCTGAACATGTCCGAACCATCTCAGTCTGGCCTCTCTGACTTTGTCGCTAACACAGACAACGTGAGCCGTCCCTCTGATATACTCGTTCCTTATTCTGTCTAACCTGGTCACTCCTAAGGAGAACCTCAACATCTTCATCTCTGCTACCTCCATCTCAGCCTCTTGTCTCTTTCTCACTGCTACCGTCTCTAACCCATAGAGCAGAGCTGGTCTCACCACTGTCTTGTACACCTTTCCTTTGAGTCTTGCTGACACTCTTTTGTCACACAACACTCCTGACACTTTCCTCCACCCGCTCCAACCTGCCTGCACTCTCCTCTTCACCTCTTTTCCACACTCTCCATCACACTGACCCCAAGTACTTAAACTCCTGCACCTTCTTCACTTCAGCCCCCTGTAACCTAACGTTTCTACCTTGATCCCTCTCGTTCAGACACATGTATTCTGTCTTACTACGACTGACCTTCATGCCTCTTCTTTCCAGAGCAAACCTCCACCTTTCCAGCTGTTCCTCCACCTGCTCTCTACTCTCACTTCAAATCACAATGTCATCCGCAAACATCATTGTCCAGGGTGATTCCTGTCTGACCTCATCTGTCAGCCTGTCCATCAACATAGCAAACAAGAAGGGACTCAAAGCTGATCCTTGGTGTAGTCCCACCTCCACCTTGAACTCCTCTGTCTGACCTACAGCACATCTCACCACCGTCATACTTCTCTCATACATGTCCTGGACTACTCTGACGTACTTCTCTGCTACTCCCGACGACCTCATACAGTACCACAGCTCCTCCCTCGGCACCCTGTCATACGCCTTCTCTAAATCTACAAAGACACAATGCAGCTCCTTCTGACCATCTCTACTTTTCCATCAACATTCTCAAAGCAAAAATGGCATCAGTGGTGCTCTTACGGGGCATGAAACCATACTGCTACTCAAAAATCTCCACCTTCTTCCTAAGCCTGGCTTCCACTACTCTTTCCCACAGCTTCATTGTGTGGCTCATCAACTTTATTCCTCTGTAGTTGCTGCAGTTCTGCGTGTCACCCTTGTTCTTAAAGATCGGAACCAGAACGCTTCTCCTCCATTCCTCAGGCATCTTCTCACTCTCTAGAATCCTATTGAACAAACTGGTTAGAAACTCCACTGCTGCCTCTCCTAAGCACTTCCACACCTCCACAGGTACGTCATCAGGACCAACACCCTTTCCACTCTTCATCCTTTTCAGAGCCTTTCTAACCTCATCCTTTCCAATCTCTGCTATTTCCTGCTCCACAACATCCACATCTTCCTCCCTTCTTGTAATGCATGAAATATAAGTACATTAAATCACTTAAAGCCTTAAAAGCAATCTTCTAAAGTCTTTAAAACCACCTGACAGAACAGTAGATGGTTCATAATGGATTCCTGCTTTTCTCTTTCCACATGAATGCCAACAATCTTTTTTCTTAACAATCAGCTTCATCAACTCTATGACTGCCTCAACTTTTCTTTTTTATATTCACTTATTGTGGTTATTTCTTTATATTAAAAACTACACATCCTTCACAAAGAAATAGTAAAAAAAAAGTCACAATGTAAAAGTTGCTTGATCTTTTTAGGGATTAAATGCCCAAATTCCTCTGAGGCTAAAGTTGTATATATTTGTTATTTGCTCGGTTTGAACAAAGGAGCTTGTTGATTGAGATCAGCTGAAGTTGGAGGGGGAGGTCAGGTTAGCTGAGGCTCCCCGGTGAGCTCCTTCTGCCTCATGGCACTAATTAACAGATTATGGCTGTAGCAACAGCAAACAAACACTGGGGTCACATTTACAGTACATTACTGAGCACAGGAGTCATCATGGCTCAGACCACACTAATCATCTGAAAACATCTTTTGTGTTTGATGCTTAATTCCAAACCAATTTCCTAGTTTCTGTTCTGTAGGATGACTCATAAGAATTAAACAGTAATGTCAAATCCAGTGGCCACTTCTTCGACTACGTAAGCACCTTTAGCAGTAGGCTTTCATCATTATTTTATTAGGATTAAACTCAAGGTAGTCTTCCTATGCTAATGAGCTCTGAGCAATTCACCTGATGGTCTGAGGCACAGAGAGAAAAGTCTGCTTTGCTGTTCTTACTAGGTAATGTATCAGGTCTGTCAGTGTAGTCCAATCCAGCATCTGACAACTAACAGTCACACATTAAGTCAGAGACTAAAGTCTCAGGATGGTCACAAATCATTAGGATGCATGAGGAAAGCAGTTGGGTTTGTCATTAAGAGATATCAGCTCTATGTCCCCCTCAAGTGCCCAATGGACAGGAGTTACTGGAGGCTTAGAGCCTGATTATTAATGGATTTATAAGTGAGGAGAAGAATTTTAAATTTAATTCTGGATTTTACAGGGAGCCAATGGAGAGAAGCTAACGTAGGAGAAATATGATCTCTCTTGCTAATTCCAGTCAGAACTCTGGCTGCAGCATTTTGGATGAACTGGAGGCAGGTATGAAGTGAAGGAGATATCCTGATCAAAGATAACTCGGAGATTTCTTACAGTATTACTTGAGGCCAGTACTAAGTCATCAAGTGTGAGAATGTGATGAGACATTGCGTCTCTGAGATTTTTAGGCCCAAACAAAATAATCTCTGTCTTAGGGCCTGCCCACCCATGTCTCACTTTAGAAGGAAGTAGCTGCTAAGCTTTCACAGCTCCTTTGTATGTGTAAATATACCTGTTTTGCTTTTATAGTATTGGTTTAATTATTAGTTATTTTGAATGTGATGTGTTAGAGTACCTGAAGGGTGTTAAGGACCTCTGCAATAAGTCAAACCTCCCAGCTAGTAATGAATAAGAATGAATAATAATGATCTTTAACACAGCTGATTATGATCGCCACTAAACTTCATCAGTGAGTGGAGAACTCTGGCCTACTTTTGTCTGTTGACAGTCTCTATAGTCTCCAGCTTAATACCCTGCTGTAAACTTGTGCTCCCCTGATGACAAAATCTTTTTATAAAAGTTGAGACAGAGGTTGGTTTGGCTAGTGAGTGTTTGGTAACTGCAGACATGAGAAAAGAAACATAAGGTTATACTGGAATGCTTCAATGATTTAATCACTGACCTATTTAATATTTGACATTTTCTTTGTTATACTGAAAAAGTTCCCTGAACTATCCACTGTATTTAAAACTTTCTCTCCTCAGTTAACATTTGCTGAGCCATTTCTTGTATTTTGGTTAGAACGTCTGACAGATCAACATTCCTATTTTGTTTCTATTGTTTCAGGTTAATGGAAAACTACACATTCAACAGCTTTACGCTCCAGCTGGAGGGTTTGAAAGTCACAGAGGATCATATGTACCCTGTGTTTTTCTTTTTGTTTTTCTCCTACCTCTTTATTATATTAGTCAATGTAGGCATTCTAGTCCTGGTTTGCATTGACAAAAGCCTCCACCAGCCTATGTATCTCATTTTTTGCAACCTGCCAGTCAATGATATATTTGCAAGCACTGTCTTGGTTCCTCGTTTCCTCATAGATATCTTGAGGCCCCCCTCTGAACGCTTTATCAGTTATTATGAGTGTGTGGTCCAAGCTTTCACAACACACATGTTTGGTACCACTGCCCACACTGTGCTCATGATTATGGCCTTTGACAGATATGTGGCCATCTGCAATCCACTGCGCTACGCTGTGATAATGAGCAATAAAATGGTGATTAAGCTGACGGTTTCTGCCTGGGGAGTGGCTTTTGTTTTGGTTGCAATTCTACTTGGTCTGACTGTACGACTGAACCGATGCAGGACTCTGATCACTAATCCTTACTGTGACAATGCGTCCCTGTTTAAACTGTCCTGTGAAGATGTGTTTGTTAATAATGTCTATGGCCTCGTTTTCACTGTGTTGCTGTTCACTGGTTCTATAGGCAGCATGGTTCTCACCTATTCTAAAATTACAGTCGTGTGTTTGACCAGTAAAAACAAGTCTCTGAACGGCAAAGCTTTAAAGACCTGTAGCACTCATCTCTTTGTGTATCTTGTTTTTTTCTTGTCTGGACTACTCATCATTATTCTGCATCGATTCCCTCAGTACTCAGACTACAGAAAACTTTCTGCCATTGTGGGTCATAGTGTCACTGGCAGCCTCAACCCAATTATTTATGGTGTGCAGTCTCAAGAAATACGGAAATTCATATCAAAGTTGTTACACTCCACTTAATTTGTGGTTGCAGTTAAGTTGTATAGATACGTGATTTTAGGAGACTGGGTTAAATTACTTACTAAATAATGGCTCAAATTAGATGGCAACAAAGGCCGGAGCCAGTAGCAGCCCTGCTCCAAAAAAACAGTGGTTAAAGTGTACATTCTCAGATTTTACTGAATGATGTTTCTGATAAATTTTGGTTCATGTAGATATTACATTTGAGTTATTACCCGTGTGCATCAGTTCCAGTGTACAGTAATGTTTGTGACTCTGGTAATGCTCAGCCTCTTAGTACTACTGCCATGTTAAGGTCATGCTTGTTTTTGGGGGCCAGTCTCCAAATTTTTAACTTCCGCATAGAAAAGACACATTCAACTGGGTTCAGAGACTGACATGGACACTCAAGATGAGTTTGTTTCTATTGTTGTTATTTTTTTGTTTTGTATGATTTGATTGAATTGTCAGTGTTACAGAAAACATTAAGTCCAGATTTGGAAACAGTAATGATAAGCTGATAGCTATTTTATTCCCTGCAGTTGATTTCTTTTGATTGATGTTTACATTCACGGAACAAACCACAGCGACAAACTAACAAAATATCCACAACATATTAAAAACACACTGTACTACTGTTATATTAAAGAAGAAACACCTTTATTTGTCATATTTTACATGTTACAGATGAAATTTGTCTCTGCATTTAACCCATCCCCCTGGGGGGAGCAGTGGGCAGCTACATACAGCGCCCGGGGAGCTAGCGTGGAATGTCTTGCTCAAGGACATGCCTACTTCTTGATAGACAGAGAAAAGCATGTAACAGATGCCACACAATATGTGCACGTTCCCTTTAGCTTATTTGTCTATATCACAAAAGTGCAGACTTCTGTCACCTACATCATCAATAGTGTAACATGACTTCAGAACAATCAGTTAGATTTAGGTTGTGGCAGGACCAAGCCACTCTGTGTACATGAAAAGTGTTCTAGATCTCTTCGGAAGTGCACAGCAGATTGTTATCACTGCTAAATTTCATCAATTAGTTGAGTATGATTGCCTACTCTCAACTATTGACATTATCTCTGGCCACCAACTTGATACCTTGATGTCACATTGTACAATTCCTCCCCAGATGACAAAACCTCTGATTTTTACAAATAGTCCCTGAAATAGCCACTGTGATTAAAATGTTCTCTACTTTGTTAACATTTGCTCATTGATATGGTATCTGGAAGTTGAGTCATGGCAACTGGACTTCCTTCTTGTCAGTTTGAATTTCAATTCAATTCAATTTTATTTGTAGAGCACTTTTTACAATTGACATTGTCACAAAGCAGCTTTACACAACCAAAGAACAGTACATGAACAGTGTATGTGTATGAGTCATAATAATGTGATTGTCCCTGATGAGCAAGCCGAGGGCGACAGTGGCAAGGAAAAACTCCCTGAGAAGGCAACAGGAAGAAACCTTGAGAGGAACCAGACTCAACAGGGAACCCATCCTCATATGGGTGATTACATGCTGTGTAGGCAGCAGGTAGTCCAGTATAACAGTTAATGTCTTTAAGGTAATGTGGAGTCCAGTTAGTTAATTGCAGGCAGATTTCCAGTTCCATTTCTGGACTATCGAGCGTTGAGTCGAGACCTCCGAGAAACAGCTGCCGACGTCCGCCGAGGCCAAGACCGACTTCATAGTAGTGTGTGACCAACTCCAGTCTCCAAACGCATCCCATAGGGCAGACGGTGGATCCGAGAGACGAGATCTCCAGCCAGAAGTTGGGCATCAGGACGAGTCAGAGGGCAAAGGGTGGAATGACGTGTAGCTCGACAGAGAGACAGGAAGAGGGAAATAGAGAGGTAGAGAAAGAGAGAGAGAAGAGGAGAGATTGCAGTTAGTTGTATTCACAGTCAGATAAAGTTTGAGGTGAATGTATATTTAGTGTAGTGCAGCAGGGACTCTGGCAGGACTAATTATGACAGCCTAACTAAAAGGGTGGGCCAGAAGGAAACACAGACATGAGGGCTCACTGGGATGTAGAGCAACCGAACACTTCACCATCAACCAACCTGAGTGATCAGTGAGAGTGGGGAAGACAGCATCTAAACATACAAGTTCACCATAATGCTCTACGTCCATGACTCTGTCCCTAATCTATTTACAAAAATGTTTGACTAAATAAATAGGTTTTCAGCCTAGACCTATTTGGAAGGCTATTCCATAACTTTGGGGCTTTGTAAGAAAAAGCTCTGCCCCCAGCTGTAGTTTTCATGACACGAGGTACTGACAGGCAGCCAGCATCCTTTGAGCGAAGTAGGCGTGGTGGATCATAAGACACTAGCAGCTCACTTAGATACTGCGGCGCAAGACCATTTAATGCTTTAAATGTCAAAAGTAGTATTTTAAAATCAATGCGAAATTTCACAGGGAGCCAATGAAGTGTAGATAAGATAGGCGAGATGTGATCGTATCTTCTGGTTCTAGTGAGGACTCTCGCTGCTGCATTCTGAACTAACTGAAGCTTGTTTATGCACCTGGTTGAACAGCCAGACAGTAAGGCATTACAGTAGTCCAACCTAGAGGTGATGAAAGCATGGACTAATTTTTCTGCATCATTTAGTGACAAAATATTCCTTATCTTGGTAATATTTCTGAGGTGAAAGAAAGCTGTCCTGGTGATATTATCTACATGAGCTTCAAATGAAAGACTGGAATCTATAATCACACCACCACAAATGTTTCACTACTCATCAAGTAGCTTCTTGAGTCTGAAGATAGTTGGTTAGAAACAGAAATTTAAGGAGAAAGGAAATGGAGGATGTGAAGGATGTAATAGCCAACCCCTCTTCTCCCCTAAAGTGGGTTGTTAGGCGTTTCCAACCTGGTGCAAGTGTGAACTGGTCCTAATCTTTCTGGGGATGGATGAAAGGGCAGCGGCAGGGTGTGTTGCACATGCAAGTGTAACCCACATTATTATTTAGAGCTCTGATTTACACAGTGTTCCTAAACGCATCATAAACAGGTTAGCGTGAGATGCTCTCTGGGATACTGTGCACATGGAAGTTTCTACACTCCCACCCACTACTCCAGCAGACCACACAACTCAGACAGGTGTGTGAGCAGAAAAAAACATAGTTAAGAAAAGTCAAGTAGGACATTCTTGACTAGACATTTGCTGCACTAGAGTCCATAGAGCTGGCGCTGCCAGTGAAAAGAGTACCCGAAGATAACTGAATTGAAAGAGACGATCAATTAAGTGGATTATCCTGGTGAGTTAGCTTCAAACTATCTGGTTAGCACATGTAACTTTATTGTAGGAGAGTTACCTTTCAAAGTAAAACCGGTCAGGATATGAGGATTTGTTGTTAGACAAAGTGTTTTAATAACTAATTAGCTGCTAGTTTCATTGCATTGAGGCCTACAGCTAAGTGACTGCCATGTGTTCAGCAGCTTCGGTGACTCTGGTAAGACATGTGACACCGTTTTATGTGTTAGAATTGTTATATATGATGTAAAAATGGTTAGAGTAGATGTGTTGTTGTAAATTTAGTTAAGAAAAGGAAACATGACATCTGTGTTTTATGGATATGTATGTATATTTTGTTGTAGTGTTGTATTTTATTTAGAGGCTATTAGAGCCTGAAATAAGCTTTTGGACGCTGTGATAATTGTGTGCAGGCTGGTTTTTTTTTTGTTTTTTTTGAGGAACAATTCTTCTGCTGTCGTGTGTCATGATTCCAGCCTCGTTGCTGCCTTTATTTCCCCCATGCTCTCATTTTGACAACTTCCTGTTTCCTCTTCCCAGTCTGTTCACACACTCACCTAATTGACTACACCTGGTCTCCCCCACTCTATAAATACCGGCCTGCTCACCTGTGTCCCCTGCCAGATAGTCTGTTCTCTACTCCTAGACACTGTCCAGCGTTTCTCTTGGACTGACTTGTTTTTGGATTTTTCAGACTCTGCCTGCTCTGGACCCCCTGGTGCTGTGAGTTCTGTTTATTCCCTGTCATTCCCCCTGCTCACAGTACCAGACCCGTACTTGAATCTGCCTGATTCCCTTTCCCGGACCTGTACTCCTCCTCCTTTTTGACCTGGATTGTCTTTCCGTTGTGGATCTTGCCTGCCGGACTTACCTCTAAACTGCCATACCTGTGTATGACCTGGATTACCCTTGACCTGAGTTTAGCCTTTTGGATTCATTGTTTGGACTTCCTGTGTTCATTACCCCAGCCTGTTTTTCCACACCAGTTTTAGACATTTATTTGCATTGCTTTGGACATTGGATTTCATCACATTCTGTGACTGTTTCCTCATTGTGATTCTGTGTTACTCTGGTTACACTTCTGGACACTCTCCACTGGTTGTCAGTCGCCACCATTCACCATCTCTATTGTCCTCCATTTTGTCCATGTGCTCTCCGTTGGTCGGCCATCTTGGTCGTGACATCACTTCTGGTTTCAACCCTGACCACCATACTCACCCTACGTCATCTCCTCCCATCTAGTGACTGTTGACTTCATTGATTTACTGTTGTTCTGTCATTTCAGAGGGACGTTGGTTACGTATTGTAACCCCAGCTTCTATGAGTATAGGCGTAGCCCTCTAAGAGCTGTCGCTATTGGGTTTATCCCCGCGCGCATGTGCAGTCGTGAAGAATTCTTTCGCGCCCTGTGCCAGCACAGGGCTACCTCACTGAGGTCCGCCCACAACGTATAAAAGCCCTGCGTGACCTGAGAACTGCTCCCCAAGCCAACTTTTACTTCAGCCGACATAGGGGGAGCCAGTGAGGCCCGCATCTTAGAGGGCTACGCCTATACTCATAGAAGCTGGGGTTACAATACGTAACCAACGTTCTATTTCGTATATGCTTCACCCTCTAAGAGCTGTCGCTATTGGGAAAAGGGCGAAGCTGGATGTAGTCAGTGCCTCACTGGAACACCGGAGTCCCCAAGCACCAACAACATCAGTCCACTCAGACCAACCTAACAAGGATGTAATCAATTAAGCCAACAAGGTCTTCTGCAGAGCCGTCCTGTCCAACACAGACGGTGTCACTCATGACAGTGTCAAAAGCATCCATTCTCATAAGGAATCAACACACATCAGAGAAAGACACATATTGTCAGGATGTGCTATGAGAATGCTGCTGTACATATATCCTCCACTGACATGCCTTTGAAAAAGGGCTGTGGAGGAGGACATGGCTGTAGTGGAATAAGCACAAACATTACACGGAGGCTCTTTACCCGCTGACACATAAGCCTGTGTGATAACTTCACACAATCAGTGAGACAGCCGTTGTTTAGTTAGAGCTTTCCCTTGGGAATGTTCCCTGTAATGCACAAACAATTGTCTGTCTAAGCCTATCTGAAAACAGCTGTGCGCGTCATGTAATGTGACAGTGAACGAACAGGACAGAGACGGTGCGCAGCCTCCTCCTCCTCACTACAGTGGGGAGGAGGGAAAAACTCCTCCAGTGTAATGACTCTGGATTTAAAGGAGGAAGTCAGTATTTTAGGCGTGAATGCCGGATTAGGTCTGAGATTTGCAGAGGTTCCATCTTCCCTGATAACAAGGCAGGAAGGGGAGACCGACAGCGCACATAGATCACTCAATCTCTTAGCTGAACACAGAGCTAAGAGAAATGCTGTTTTTTTTTTTTTTTTAAAAAGGAGCCTGAGAGAGATTTGCGAAATAGGCTCAAAAGGAGGATTTTTAAGAGCGCACAAAATCAGCGGCAATTCCCACTGAGGCGTAATATTACGAGTCAGAGGCCACTGTCTCTGAACGCCTTTTAAGAACCGTTTAATCAATGGATGTGCAAAAACGGTTCTCTCGCCAAAACCCTCATGGCAAGATGAGATGGCTGCGGCATATGTTTTAACAGTAAACAGAGCCAGCTCCCGATCTACCAATAACTCGGTAGATCGGGAGAATAACCAGAATTTGGCGAAGGAAGCAGGAAGTGGGATCCATGTCCTCCTCCACACACCATCGCTGAAAAGCCGACCATTTGTCGCATATGAGGCTGTGGTGGATTGAGCTTGTGCATTCCGAATGGTGTGAATAACTGCAGGCGGCAGACCCAGGCTCTCTAAACGTTCCCGTTCAGGGGCCAGGCCCACAGGCGCTGACCTATCACTGGGTAGTTGATCGTATTGTCCACCTGTGAGAGCGCGTCGCTGCGCCACGGCAGCCGCCAGGGATCGCTCGACAACAGCTGAATCATTGTGGGAAACCAAGACGCACTTGTGCGCTCCGGAGCCACCAGAATGACCGACAGATGCTCCTCCTGTACACGTATCAAGAGACGTGGAATCCGAGGAGTAGGGAGTAAAGGCATAGAGAAGGACTCTGGGCCATGGATGGTGAGCGAAATCATCCACTCCGAGTGGAGGATCGTCGCGTGCGTCCATCGCGAACCACCGCGCGCACTGTACGTTCTCGCACGACGCAAACAGATCCACCTCTGCCGCGCCGAACCTGTTCCACAAGAGATCGTGGGATTGATTTTCCCGCCTTGCGACATCAGATCTGCGGCTCGGTTCTCTTTGCCGGGGATATAAACCGCTCCGATGGAGCGAAGATTGCTTTGGGACCACAACAGCAGATCTCTGGCTATTTCCAGCAGGCAGGCTGAGCGAACACCGCCCTGTCGAATTGATGTAAGCGGCAGTTTATGTGGAGAGACGGCTGTCGTCTCCATCTTCCTCCCACAACCTGAGACAGACACATGCCGCCCCAGCCTTACAGAGACGCGTCTGTGAACACCGAGATGTGTGACGCAGCTCCGCCGAGGGGAACTCCCTCTGACGACACACGGGGGGTTTTCCAATAATTCAGATCCGACTAATGGAGGACGGGACAGACACCATGCGTCTCCTGTGACGGATCGGATCCAAGCGGAGACGGCAAAACCACCTCTGAATCTTCCTCATATGAAGAAGACCGAGGGGAACCACCACATGACTGGCTGACATCATGCCCAGTAAACGCATCACTGACAGAGCTGTCACTACAGAGTGAGGCGAGATGCGCGTGAGGAGAGAAACGAGCGCCTCCCGTCTCGCGGGAGAGAGCGTTGCTCTCATGTTGCATGAATCCAAAAACACACCCCCAATAAACAATGAACTGGGAGGGCAGTGGGGAACTCTTTGTCCATTTATGGCAAAACCCAGCAGAGACAGGTGTTCCACGAGCTGAGCTGTGTGAAGCTCTGCAGTTTCTCTGGAGGAAGCCATCGGAATCAGGTCGTCTAAATAAAATAAGACTCTGATTCCCCTCCTGTGTAACGGTTCCAAGGCTGTTTCTACACACTTGGAAAATGTGCGTGGAGCCAGTGAATAACTGAAAACAAACGGTTGTAATGAAACTGAACCCCTTGGAAAGAGAAGCGCAGGAATTTCCTGTGTTTTGGAATGATATGCACATGGAAATAAGCGTCTTTTAGGTCGATTGATGTGAACCAATCGCCGGAACGAACACATTTCATCATGTCTTATGGTGAGCATGTGAAACGGTCGTTTTATAATGCGCTTATTGAACAGAGACAGGTCGAGTATGAGTCTCATGCCGCCCGTCTTTTGGAACAAGAAAACAGCGTGAGTAAAAACCATCGTTTATCTCACCTATAGGGATTTTAGAATTACACCTTTGTCCTGTAGTTCTGTCAATTCCGTCTGCAGAGCAGCTGTCTCCGCCTGAGACGGCATCACAGTCTCCACCACTCCGTTATATGGAGGGGGAGGAGAGGAGACTTTTTTTTATTACACTGTTCATCCCCCTATTTAGAGGAAGCAGACTTCGCCACACCGAGTAACACACAAGCAGGCGAGCACACTTTTGCGGAGCCTGCATGAACATGGCTGCCAGTCAGAGAAGAACCCTCTCCACCGCTGCGAGTGTGAACATGTGAAGCCATATATTACGCTGTAACATGGTCATCCAGGCCATGATGCGGGACTGCGCCACCGCCGCAGCTGACGACAACGTGACGATGGCCGCTATAGCCGTTGCCGATTTCGTCCGCTGACTCGGCTGGCAGCACTCCAGGCTGTGCAGCGATGGAAGAAACAGAGGAGCTGAGATGAAATTATTGATGGCGGCTGCCGTCTGAGCGGCACACTGGTGTGTGCGGTCGGTGAGGCGGGCGGTGACTTGGTCACGGGAAGATGGCGGAGTAGGCCGACGTCTGCCGAAGAAGACGCCATCATCACAGCGCTCCACACCACCATTTCCCACCTGGAAACACAATGGTGTTATTCTAGGCTGCTCTTTGTCGACTTTAGCTCTGCATTTAACAATACTGCCGGACAGACTGTCAGCAAAACTGTTGGACATTGGACTTCCTCCCACCACTTGCTGTTGGATCAGAGACTTTCTCTCTGACAGAGTACAGAGAGTCAAAGTGGGTCCTCATCTCTCCACAGCCCTGAGACTAAACACCGGTTCCCCACAAGGCTGTGTGCTGAGTCCTCTGCTGTACACACTGTACACGTATGACTGTGTCAGCACACACCCAGACAATGTCGTCATTAAGTTTGCCGATGACACAACTGTGGTGGGGCTCATCTCTGGCAGTGATGAAACGGCATACAGGGATGAGATCCAGAGGCTGGTGCGTGAAGAGGGTGCCAAGCTTCAAGTACCTTGGTGTGCACATTGATGAAGACCTCCAATGGAGCTCAAACACCACAGAGGTAATGAAAAAGGCCCAACAGCGTCTTCACTTCCTGAGGATCCTCAGGAGGGTCAACCTGAAGAGAGAGCTGCTGGTTGCCTTCTACCGTTGCTCTATTGAGAGTGTGCTAACATACTGCATCTCCGTGTGGTTTTCAAGCTGCACCATGGCATAAAAAAAGGTTCTACAAAGGGTCATAAACACTGCCCAAAAGATCATTGGCTACCCTTTTCCCTCACTGAAGGACCTCTACAGCACCCGATGTCTTAGGAGGGCACGCAACATCCTGAAAGACTGCACACACCAGGGACACCGGGTGTTTAAATGGTTGCCCTCTGGAAAAAGACTCAGGGTGCTGATGTCACGGACAAACAGACTCAGAGACAGCTTTAGAGCAATAGCCCTCATGAATACACACACACATCTGGTTTAGTTTCTTCTGAAAGTTATTTAACCTTTCAGAAGAAGGTTAAATAACTGTTAATACAGGCATTTCAATCTAAATACAGCAGATAGAGAAGGCTGAAGAAACCACATATAGTCGCTGTTATTATTGTTATTATTATTTTCATTGATATTATTTTTATTTATTACTGATTTATTTTCTTCTTATTTTTTTATGTTTTTATTTATTTTGTATTAAAAAATACAAATAAAGAGATTTGAGAAGTTGTTGTTGTTTTTTTCTTGTGAAAAAAACCTGCCTTACCCAGACTCTGCTTTCCGCGGCCCCCCAGGTAAATTGAGTTTGAGACCCCTGGTCTATATGGTGTTTTTTTTTTTACCTTTGACACCTTTTTTTTTTTTTTTTTGAAAACAAGCCACAAAGTGGACTTTTCTGGCCACAAAAAACTGTTTTCCTTCTGTGCATTCTGTGAGAAAAATGCTTGCTGACTGAGGTGGAGGAGAATGTCAGTTGTGTACAAAGTCTAAAATCTACTGTTATATCATACAAAAATTTGTACATGCATATTTGCCAATTTGCCCAAATTGTATATAGTGATTTGACATGATTTGATAAGACATTTCTGCCTTTATTGAAGGTGACTAGAACTGAAGGAAGTGTTAAAATCTATTTATTTTTGCAGAGTCATAGTTTCTGTTTCCTTTTCATGACATACAGTGCTCACTGTCAATAGTAGAGAATGTTCATGATTTGGTAAACTTTTATAGGGGATTATTTACTCATTTGAATGTAATATTATTTAACAAATCAAATCATATCAAAACTCTAAAAGGCTGTGACAATGACAGTGTCCTAACAAATTTAGATCAATGTCTACTAAGACTTCATTTTGTGTACATAAAGATATTTCAGGTTATGTTAACATGTTCATAGGGAAAAGTTCCCTTTTTTGTATCTATACCCAACTTTGTTCAGTGCAGTGACACTGCTTCCACCAGCCTATGTACAAGTTCCTCTTTATAACGAGCATTAAAGACACTTTTAGGGCAACAATAATTATACCTCATGTACTGAGAGATCTTTTATTATCAAATTCAGAGTGATGCATGCATTGACTGTGCCTTTCAGGACCTCTGTGTTCATTTGCACGCAAGTGTTTTTCACACTATACTCATGACCATGGTCTTTGACCGATATGTGGCCTTCTGCAACCCCCTGCGTTATGGGGCCATCATGAGCAACAGGGTTGTAGTGAACCTGTTGGTTATAGCTCTAACATTTTGATCAGAGAGTCAAGTTGTAAAATCTTTTTCACATTCATACTTCAGTGCAAGTAAATTCAGATGTCCAAATGAATCACAACATTCTTTTAAGGCAGGATTGTGTAGTTATAGTCAACATGGCAGAGTCCAGGTAAGTGGAGACAAAATGGCCCAAATCCCGCACGCAAAGAAATCAGTTAGATCCAAAATCCAATGGCCACAATCCCAACTCTACAGGCCTCACAATAAAACCACATTTTAAATCCAGCACATACTTCCAGTATGAAAAATTAGGAAACCAGAGAGACAGTATGTATATCAAAACAAAGTTCAGAAAGCACTTACATGACCAACGCTTTCACACTGGTCCAAGACTTTGGGTTGAGAACGGAGTCAAGGGCTTTTGGAGAAGTGGCATAAACAAGCTGGTAGGGAGTGACTGAAAATGCCCCAGGAGGTATATGTTAGAGTCAAGACAGAGCAGGTGTGTAACCCAGCCGTTTGTGGGCCAACAGCCCGTTTTATGAAATCTCGCGAGGCTTCTCATGGGGTTTGCCGCGAGATTTCGCGGGACTTCCGGCTATTTAAACACGGCGGCGCCTCATTGTTAGTGTGTGGAGTAAGAAAGTTCGGAGCTGCTGCAGGGAGGCTTCATACCACCATTTTCTGTCATTATTGTCACGTCACTTACTGCTATGCCTCTCAGTTGTAGATGTCTCAGGCCATTTGCGAAAACACCTTCTTTGTGCCGTATGAGGTATATTACAATCAGGAAGTGGTGAGTGTTTGCTTTGTTTGTAGGTATGCTAGCACCACATTGTATTGTTTGTATTTTGTATGATTTGGTTAGGGCTTTTGTTAGCTTCACTCCCCAATCACTTGCACACATGTATTAAGATATTTAACACTATAATATAATGGATTAATTGTTGATTTGATTGTCTATAATTGTCTGTTTGGACAATTGTATGTTTGAATAATTATATCTATTGTGACAATAATTTAAACTTTAATTCATGTACATGTAGAACTTAATTTATTAATAATATTGATAGAATGTTTGTACTGAATAATAGTACTAATAGTGGGTCCTGTTTTGTACAGGGCTGGTTCCTTATCCTCGACCAGTATTTGTTCCTGTCCTCGGGTGTTTTTTTGTTTGTTTTTTTTTCCTCTTCTCTTATGGTTTCTATAAGATGGCGAGCTACCACTAGGCCTCGGGCCTGAAGAACCAGATCAGGAGAACGGACAACCATATCTCCGTCAGTGTGGTAGGAGGCACTGTTACCTGCTCCCCCACTCACCCAACACTTCCTCCTGAGGCTTATTCAGTCTCGGTGCCCGTCAAAGGAATTTTGCCCCAGTGGGCTTATGGACTTATAATATAGTTGGAATTAATTGCTTTTGTAAATTTTGTAAATATTAATACATTCACCTGTATGCACTACTCTACTTCTGTTTGTGTGTGTGTGTGTTAAATCATAACCCAAATCCTTCCAGAGCCGAAACCATCGATCATTTGAACTGGAACTGGTCCACTACAATCTGCCTTCACATCACGTAGCATCTGCTATATAGACATATGCTACGGGTGCATCTAATGAAAAAGTGGAAGGAGACCAGAAGCTACCACTGATGAACCACTACACTACCAGATGGGGGAATGGGAGCAAAGATGAAAAGCATGCATGATGATAATCTGCCATGAACCTGTACATAAGGCACTGGAGACAGACAGTAACCAGCAGAGACCATGAGCCACAAAGTCAGCCAGACCTGTAGCTACATAGCTGGAAAAGACGCTGTTGACTTTTCCTGCACAGCGTGTTTGTATTTTGTTTAAATGACAGTTTGTCAGTTTTGGTGCCCAGGTGTTTTGGTGACTCAACTGTTTCTACAGCCTGGACATTTATGCCTGACAGAACCTCGTGCATTACAACTAACATCAATACAATCAATGTCCTTAGTTTAACCTTAGCAGGTTAAAAAGTCTAAGATGCAGCCAACAACAAAACTGTTCACTGAGATGAGAAATTCACAAACAGTCCAGCATGTTTTCCTCTCCTCTTTGGGTGTTTATACAGTAGCTGTAGTTAATGTTATGGTGGCATCCTGCACTGCTCTACTGGTTCTATAGGTAAACTGCAAGGTCTCCAAAAGGGGACCCGTGTGTCTGAATGTGACCTTTCTAGTTAATTTCTTAAAGGATTTCATAAGCAGTGAGGTCAATGCTACAGGCCTATAATCATTCAGTGACCTGACTTGGGAAAGTTTAGCAACAGGGACCACTGTCAATCCTTTCCGCAGAGTTGTTACCCTTTGTTGGCTGAGAGACAGATGTATGTGATATATGTAAAAAATGTGACCAAGCTGCTCATTCCTCAGAGACTATTAGTGGCAACAGGACCAGGATTTTTTTCTAGGTTTGCAGTGACGGGGCTTGTGAGAAAAGAAGTACTCGAATTATTCTTCAAAACAGGTGTTTCCTTTCTAAAGTCACTCAAGTAATGTCCGCTATGTACATAAGGAAATATCATTATCCAGTCAGATCATGCTTCAGCTTCAATGAAATTTTAAACAAAAATCAACCATTAGGTTCAGACATCAACCCACAGGGACACTACAGTTTATTGAACCATAACTGTGTTGTCTCTGCAACAGCAAGGGGAACCACATAACAAAAGCAGCTTTAAAATAAAAACCTCAGAGTAGAAATGTTTTAGAACACTCTTTAGTTCAGTCAGAGGAGGAACAGAAGTGTCAAGTGAAGATGAATGAAACTAGAAAACCACGGAGATCAGACTCCTCAGGGCTACAGGTGGAGGTTGAGCTTATAGAGCTGCTTTGTGAGCAGCACCACCCAGTCACCTAATAAAAGTGTCCACTCCTCGTCTGACCTGGTGGAGGTGGGGGAAGCTCATATTAACAGAAGTAAACCTGACACACACTCATTTGAATGATGTTTTCCTCTGTTCACTGAATGTTGAATGCTCTGTATCACTGATGTGTTGTTGACTGATGACTTTGATTGTAAGACGTTGGTAAACCACAAAAGAAACCAAAACAACAAGGAATCTGTGGTGTTTTACACTAAACTTAGTGTTTGGAAGAACTTCACATTATATAAATGAGACTTGCTGTATAGTTTTAGAGGTGCTCAGTATTTCATCAGTTTCTACTTGTACATGAATATTGGTTCTCCAGTAGAACCTTGTGATGTTAGTTTTAATATTTTTATATAGCTTGGTAGTTGTATTTTCCTAATCAGAGAAAACGTAGAAACCAAATTTGAAATGATCTCCAACGGTTGGTTTAAGTTCAGTAGAACCTCTACACTGCTGAAACATTTATGTGATGGCTTTATTACACTGTGTGTACTCACAATGTAGTTTTTGTCATTTATTTTTGCATTTTTTTACTTGTTGCTTTCTATCCTGGATCTCCTCTCATTTACCAGCTCATCAATTATTACTGTTTGTGTTCTGCTTATTTATAACATGACAGATGATTTAGAGAACAGATGTAACACTAAACTCTCTCCAGGATCGTCCCTCTGCAGTATGGAGAACAGCACTTTGAATCTGGATATTCTACAGCTGGAGGGGTTAAGGGTCAGCCCTGAGGCATCAATTCTTGCTTTCATCTTCCTCTTCCTTATCTACATCTTCATCGTGGTGTCCAACATTGGCCTGGTGATCCTCATCTCAATGGAGAGGAGCCTCCATGAACCCATGTACCTGCTGCTCTGCAACATGAGTATTAACGATGTGTTCGGGGCCACCACTGTCATCCCTCACCTGCTGAGTGATGTTTATAGTCCACTGACACAGAGGTACATTAGTTACTATGAGTGTGCCATTCAGGCTTTCTGTGCACACTTCTATGTAGGAACTTCTCACACAGTGCTCATGATCATGGCCTTCGATCGCTATGTGGCCATCTACCACCCCCTGCGATATGTCACCATCATGACCCACAACATGGTGGTGACTCTGTCAGTGTCAGCCTGGGGGGCATCCTTCATTTTGATTGCAGTTCTCCTGAGCCTCAGCGTCCGCTTATCGCGCTGCAGACACCTGATAGACAACCCGTTCTGCGACAATGCATCTCTGTTCAAACTGTCTTGTGAAAATGTTCTCATTAACCACATCTACGGTCTTGGCAGTGCCATGAGCACGATGGCCTGCTCCCTTTGCAGCGTAATGCTCACCTACCTGAGGATCGCCATGGTGTGTTTGCGTAGTAAGAACAAGTCTCTGAACACAAAAGCACTGCAGACATGTGCCACCCACCTTGCTGTGTATATTATCCTGCTTTTATCAGGCAACATAATCATCATCCTTCATCGATTCCCTGAATTAGCAGAACAAAGGAAGCTGGCATCCATCTTGTTCCATGTGGTTCCACCTTCTCTGAATGCTGTTATTTACGGACTGCAAATCAAAGCTGTCAGAGAAAAAATAATTGTTATATTTACAAGGAAAAAATAACAGTGACTGTGAGATTGAAATGAATTAAATGTAAAGAGATGAGAAATGAATTTACGATGATAAGACAAACTTCTATCTTCTAGACAGGTTATTGAATGTATCATTTGTTTTGCTCACTACAGTAGTTGTTCTAACAGCTTAATAACGACCATTTAACATCTTCCACAGTCATATGCATCTTGCTTATCAAAGTTATTATCTTTTCTGCATGAGCTAATTAATCTTAATAACAGGTTTTGTGCTAAATCTTACTTCAGACTCTTACTAATAATACTTATTACAGATAGAGTAACATAACAAAATAGAGTAACAGAAGCTAAAAGGAAGGAACTGCGCATTTCTTCTGTCAGCTTTCAGGTTTAGTCTTTGTCATGACGACAAACATCAATATGTGAAGCTGCTGCTCTGTATTTAAACACTGCTTCTGTTTATGCAGAGTATTTAAACATTAGGATGCAACATCTCATTGTTCTGTGTACTTTTATAGACTTTTATGTACTTGTTATAATTGATTTTATGGTCTTTTCTTTACTGTCTATTATTAGAAGAAAGAGGAGATGTTCATGTAGTATTTCCCACAGTGGGTGTAAAAATAAAGAGAAAAGAATATTTATATCAAATTAAATTGTCTGATTTTATTTGGGGGGAAAAAGCTGAACAAACCTCAGGAAGAGCAACAGAGGATGGACAGAGGAAAGTGCTGGAGATATCTCACTGCTGCCTCATGAAAACTGATTTGAACTTTCTCTACTGCTGCTCAAAGGGAGGCGTGTTGGGTTTCATACATGATTCTGTATAGTTGTGTCTGTTTTCAGAGGTCTTAGTACATAAAGAACCTTCAGGTGTTTCAGCTTCCTGTTAGAAGAAAAACAATATTGTGATACTGATGCTAAGTTGGCAGCAGCTGTTACCTAGCAACTATTTGTTTAACAATGAAACAAACCACGGGGTACCAGGGGCACTCACCTTATAAAACCTGTCAGGGAGTTCACCTCTGGCTGGTGGGGGGGTCGTGTCAGCGGAGGTAAGACGCTCTATTGTAACTCTGTCTTTCATTGTTCACTGGATGTTGAATGTATGATCTGCCATGCAACAGACCAAACAACTCCAATGAAATATCAGGTGATTTTCTGCAATCTGATGGTTTAAAGTTGCTCTGGATAAAATATTCAAAGATTTTTATTACATGTGTTCTCAGCATTTACTAACATCGCTCAAACTCTTCTTCGTCTTCTTTTCCCTGGGCAATTCCCTTTCAGGAGCCACCTCAGTGAATCATCTGCCTCCATCTAACCCTCTCCTCTGCGTCCTCTTCTCTCACACCAACTCACTCACTACATCCATAAATTTGCTTTTTGGTCTTTAAATTTAGTAAATTAGTTTTGTCTTTGAGTTTGTTAAACAAGACATTTGAAGAAGTTTAACTTTTATAACTAGTTTTAAAAACGTTTTAACGTTTTAACGACTAAATAAAAAATCATGTGCAGATTAACTGATGAAGAAAAGAACCATTCAGTCCTAAAGGGAAATAAACTTTAGGGTTTATTTACAGAAAAACCTCCATGTTCCACTAGTGTTAACCTTTTTTCTCATAGTATTCGTTCACATGTAATGTTACAGTGCAAAACCACCAAGTACTGAAAAAAGGTTTTCAGTAGATAATTGTTTTTCCTCTTGTTTTATCTCTTGAGCCTAAACTGTAGCTCATCGTCTTTTTACGTTTCTCTAACTTTTTCTTTCTGCAGTTTTTGAATCTTTTGCTATTGCAGCACAAATTAACGAACTCACGAATCACTCTGTCCTCACTATAGAGCCTTCTACAGCTCATATTAGGATAATGTCACAGTGAGTTTAGAGGCCGGTTCTTTCTCTTTTTGTTTAACCACAGTTTCTGACTGACAGAAGCAGCTGTTATATGATTATATTTTTAGCCTTTACTCCCTCACTTCTGCCTGACAGCAACACAACACTGTTGTCACTGAGTGAGTGGGAAACCTCGACGTTTGATTAATGTAGTATTGTATGTTATAGTAACTGGTATTTTATTGGGTCATTGTTAAAATACAGAGGTCAGAGGTTATTTTGCTTCCACAAAAAATCATCGTAATGTTAACTAACTGAAAAAAGGCTTCTATAAAAACCAAGATTATCTATGTGTGGTCCTCCCCCTGTAGCATGGAGAACCAGACCTTCAATATTGATATTCTACAACTGGAGGGCTTAAATGTCACCCCCCAGTACTCCATCTCTGCCTTCATCCTCCTCCTCCTCATCTACATCTTCATCATGGTGTCCAACAGTAGCCTGATAATGCTGATCACAATGGAGAGGAGCCTCCATGAGCCCATGTACCTGCTCTTCTGCAACATGAGTGCTAACGATGTGTTCGGAGCCACGGCCATCATTCCTCGTTTGCTCAGTGATACTTTCGCTCCAATCTCAGGCCGCTACATCCATTACATCGACTGTGTGATTCAGGCTTTCTGTGCACACTTTCACGCAGGCACCTCTCACACAGTGCTCATGATCATGGCATTTGATCGCTACGTGGCCATCTGCAACCCTTTACGATATGCTACCATCATGACCAGCAGGATGGTGATGAAGCTGTCGGTGGGTGCTTGGGTGATGGCCTTTGTCTCTGTTGCGATCCTCATGGGTCTCGTCATCCGCCTTTCACGTTGCAGACGCCTTATTCTCAACCCTTTCTGTGACAACGCCTCCTTGTTCAAACTGTCGTGTGAGAATATTCTTCTCAACCACATCTACGGCCTCGCCAGCGCTGTGGTCATACTGGCCTCTTCCTTCTGCAGCATCTTGCTGACCTACCTGAAGATCTCCATGGTGTGTCTGAACAGCAAGAACAAGGTGCTCAACAGCAGGGCACTGCAGACCTGTGCCACCCACCTAGCTGTGTATCTCATCATGTTAGTTTCATCCTTCACCCCCATGATCATCCACCGATACCCTGAGTGGGCAGAAAGCGGCAAAGTGGCATCCGTCTTGTTCTTTGCTGTCCCCCCAGTACTCAACCCCATTATTTATGGGCTGCACTGTAAAGAGCTCAGAGAGAAGATTATCTGCACATTTCACAGGAACAAAGTCAAGAATGACAAAAGTGTCACGAACAGACCAACCTTCCAAAAATAAGTCTTCAACATGCCGACAGTCCTAAAAAAAAGGTCTCGTTAATGTTGAATGTGAGTTTCATGCAAATTGAAACCTCAAAAATGTTACAGTTCCTCCCTCTGCCCCTGTCTGTTGGTTTGGTTTTGTGTTGTTCTGTGTCTCACCCTCCTGCCACACCCGTACATGGACTTCGTCCACTCTCCACTCTCCCTCACCGGACTAATTACTGACTCGCTTCACCTGTGCATCACTCTGGTTTAAAAGCACCCCTCAGTCCTCAGTTCGGTGCTGGTTTGTCACCCTGACATGCATTCATGCTCTCACACGACTCCTCCATGATTCTGGTTAGTCTGTCTGTTCGTTTGTCCGTCAGGAACCTCCATTTTGTTTGTACGTTTGGTTTGTCTGCTCTGCGTTCATGCAGTGTTTTTTAGTTGATACTTTGCCCTGTTTGCTTCGTATGTTTGTTCTCGTTTTTCCTGCCTTCGGCAGTGATTCTCGTTTGTTACTTTTGTATTTCTGTCAGTGAGTTGTAGTTTGTATTTTTGTCTGGTGATTTCTTGGTTGGTACTTTGTATGTTTTGTTGGTTTATTAGTTTTGTCTTTTGCCTGCATTACGGCAGCGCTTTTGTTTATCACTTTGTTTTTGTCCACCGTGTTCCTTTCAGTTGTTACTTTGTTGGCGTTGGTTAGTTCCTTGTGTCCCCTGGCCTTTTTGTTAATAAATATACTTTTTGTTCACACCCGTTTGGTCCCCGTCAGTCTTGTCCGTCCGTTTTGTAACACAAAAAACTGTCGTTCTAAACCAGACCAAAAAGTCCGATTTGAGGTGCACATGACTAAAGTCAAAATCTAAAATCTTTTTATTTAGTTCTGGATCATTCTTACACATCAGCACAGGAGGAAAATCTGCACACCCTTGTGTTCTGTCTTAAACTGTGTGCAGCATCTGTTCAGGTTGATATTTGACTGATTTCCCAGTCTTTTACCAGGAGGTTACCTGTAACAAGACTCCTGACAAGCTTCAGTTTAAGGTACCAAAGGCTTGAGTTGAGTTTGAATTTATTTTACTGTATGTTCAGTAACTATTCAATGTATTTACAGGAATGCCTGAACCTGAAATCTGTAACTTGAATTAAAAGGTTTTTTTATTTATTATAATTCTGTAGTTCACACTTTACATTTCAGTTGATGATGGTGGTTAATGTATTTAATGCATCTACTTTCCTGAGTATTAAACATCATGCTTCATGTACTTTAGAATATAATATAATTGAAATACAGTTTTGTTTATGAATAGTACATAATATGTATTTTAATACAAAATGATTCATTCCAAATATTGAATAAATATTATTTTAAAAAAATTTTTTGCTGGAGTTTTCTCTACTTTACCTTTCTGTACAAATGTAGGTTCTATTCAAATTCATCTGACCACAAGTGATCTGGTTACTATTACAACTGTTAATTATAATTTATAATATAATACCCAGTTCCTCTTTCTCTGCTGTTTCCCAGCCTCAGCTGTGACATTATTCAGGCTGATTGCTCCTCATCAGACACATACCCCCAGAGAAATGCACAACAATAGTGCAGCACATATACGTATACAAAGATTTGTAATGGTTGTTTTGAAATGCTCCCAGAAATGAACAGACAGCACAGGTAAGTTTGAGACGTTTTATTGAACAAAAACACATGTAATGAATGTTTTTAGAATTAAGACAGGAGCTGAATAACAGACTGGAAAAGAGCAGGTTAAATAGACCAGTGAACAAAACACAGAAACCAGAGTGAGATAAACCAGGAAGTCCAGGAGCAGACAGTGACAACAGATACTTCAGTTTAATGCAGTGGTTTTCAGGCTGTGTCATCTTATTCAGTCAGAACACTGTTAACATCCTTTGTGGGGGAGACGAGAGCCGACCCGAACCTGCTCAGAGTCCTCCTGATGGAACCTCGCAGCTCCTTGTTCCTCAGACTGTAGATCACTGGGTTCAGGAAAGGAATGAGCGCGGAGTAGAGCACAGCCACACTGATACGAACCTGCAACAAACCAAAATACTTTACTCTATTATTTAAAAATATACACAACATCGTCAAAAAACGATTGTTTGCTGCAGGAGGTGGGATCAGACATTCATGGCAAAACTGGATGTTGTAGACTGATTATCAGTGTTGGTTGTTCTTCATCAATGCGTCTGTGACTTGCTATTTACATTAACAGCGAACATATGCCCATTTTGTTAAATTAAAATGTAATCAGGTTGGAATTACTTTCCCCAAAAATTTATTTGTGAGTTTGGAGACTGAGTTTGTTGAATCAGGTTCTGGATTCTTAAACCTTTTGCTCAAAAGATACAATATTCTGTTGCGTTTTAGTCTTTAATGGGAATAAAATAATGATGAAAATCCACTTACTGAGCCATGACAACTAGAATAGGCAGAACGAGCTCTTTAGATGGACATTTTCACTCACCGCCTCTAACGAGCCTAATCAGGTCAGGTAAGATATGAAAACACCCTTTGGGATAATTGTGAGCTGTCCTATGGACTTTCCTCAGAAGCTACTTGCATGAGCAGTAAAATGTGTCGACCTAACATGAAAGATCAGTTGCCATGAATTAACTTTCAGATAAGAACAGAAATGTTCTTTTTGTTGCTGAAGTCCATATTTCAGAGCTGATCACTGGAATTTCAACCATCGTTAATTGCATAATAAGAACTGAGTCGATGCACATTAGTGAAATAGTGTAGTTCATCAAATAAAGTCCACAAAGTGCATGAAAAAGTATCATTCGCCGAGTTTCCTATGTTATGTTCTTCAATATGTGTTTGACTTCTTTGATGGCCTTATGAATTACATCAAAATTTTTCCAGCTGAAACATCTCAGCACCACAACTTAATCAAGACCACGAAAAAACGGCCTTTGACAGCTTGGGAACACAAAACGAGGGACCTACAGTAATTATGACATGTTTCTGTCGAGGTACATCTGCCAAGGTCAAAAATAAACCTTTAAGTAAGACTGAATAAAATACCATTAATGTCATTTTTGGGACATACGTGAACAAGTGGACATTAACATGAAAGCAAAATGATTTGATCTTTGTACCTCTGGTGAAAAGTTTCCAACTCTGTAGGAAATGTATACGAAGGAGGCTGAGGTGTAAGAGATGGTCACCACAGTCAGGTGGGCAGCACAGGTTCCAAAGGCCTTCAGCCTCTGAGTGACACCCATATTTGATATTGAAATACCAATCAGGACATAGGAGGAAAGTGTGAGGACTCCTGTGGTCAGTAGAGCCACCAGAGCAGAGAAGAGTGAAACAAAGTTATCTATTGTAGTGTCAGAACATGCCAGCCGCCTCACAGATGCTGGGTCACACCAGCAATGTGTCACCACGTTGGGTCCACAGTAAGGCTCCATCCAGGTGATAATGGCGGCCGGCAGTGTGCAGAGAGCGCTGAAGCTCCAGGCTCCTGCGATGAGGAGAATCTGGACACGACGGGTCATGATAGTGGTGTAACACAGAGGGTTGCAGATGGCCACGTAGCGGTCGTACGCCATGACTGTGAGGATGGCATGACCTGTAGCTCCTAGCTGAATGAAGAAATACATCTGAAGGAAGCAGCCGGGGACGGAGATGGTTGTCATGTCTGTCAGGAAGCCGGACAGCATTTTAGGGATGGTGGTGGTGGTGTACACCAGTTCCACAAAGGAGAGGTTGGAGAGGAAGAAATACATAGGAGAGGTGAGCTTTGAATCAATCATTGCCTGCATGAGAAGAAACAGCGGCAGTGATTATGACACTAATGATGTGATCTTTGTCAGACTGTGGCGATAAGAATGAAATAAAGAGACACATCTGTTATTTGTACCACAAAGATGATCATGCTGTTTCCTCCCAGGATGATGATGTAACCCAGCAAGATGATGACAAAAAGGATCATCTGGTTCTTTCCCAGACTGGTGAGGCCCTGGATGATGAAGAAGGTGACGGCATCAGGCCCCTTGGTGCCGTTAATGGAACTGGATCTGTGACTGCTTGAGAAGGGCAGGTCTGATTCTGGTGATAAAAAGTGGAGAGGGATCAGTGTTGAGTCAGCACCACCCTGTTCCCCTTTACGTTGCCCGTTTCCATGCTGCATTCAAAGCCACTGCAGCCTCGTCACCTTGCCTCGTCACCTTGTTCCGTTTTAGGATTTCGCCTCTGAAACACAGACTTTGTATCTTGCCAATTTCCCGTTTGTTTTCTGTTGTTACTTTAGTACCCGGTTGTGTTTCTTGGTGTGTCTTTTGCTAACCCTTCTTTTATCCTAAATTAGTTGTTCCTGGCATTTAAATTGGGTCCATTACTACCGTAATCCTGACACATCCTAGCAATAGATAAGACACTGACTTCACTACTTCACTTTGCAGATTGAAGAAGAGAAGAGGACTTTTTTATACATCCACTTCAGATCAGGGTGTCAGGTGGTTGTGAGGACAAAGTGTCCTGTGAAGGCCTTGTGTTGGGTGCTATTGTTCAGCCCCTTTCAGAAAATAACCAACTAGAGAATGAGATTGTACTTTAGAGCCTGATATGACCCCAGTTCATCAACATATCCAAAACTTCAGCAATACAAGTGATGTGCAGTGACGTGGTTCCACCTCCCAAATAAGACAAAAGATCGTCACTCCAAAGGTGAAGCCGACACAACTGGGCAATTTGTAGCCACCAATAGTTCTCAGCGGTTGTAACTGGGGGGAACTAGACGTCCTACAGGTCCTTACAGGTCACCTGTGTAAATTCTCAAATCTTCTGAGACAACTTAGACAACATCTGCTCTGTGAAGCATTTGAAACCTATGCAGCGGCTGGTTAGTGTAGTGGTAACATCACCGTCTCCCATGTGGCTGGGGATTTGATTTGGGATTTCTTAGGTAAGACCTCCTCACACTCACCCTGCCTACCATTGTACCCTACTTGTAAGTCGCTTTGGATAAAAGAGTCTGCTAAATGACTAAATGTAAAAAAATGTAATGTAAATGAAACCGAACATCTATGAACTGGTTCAGCTGCCTGAGATCCAGAATTGGAAAGAACTCCTCTCTTTAGGACCAAGCAGAGTAGAACCAGATGGACAGCATTTTGAAAACAGGGTTCCTCACGTCTTCAGAATCATTTATTTCTGTTGTTGTAGCTAATTTCTCCAGAAAGTCCAACTATAATATTAGAAAACCCACTTTCTGAAAATAACATCCCAGAGTAAAATAATGATTGGGTTTATGTAAAAGCCCAAACAGTGAGGATATAGACCCAGTGTCAAAAACACAAGGAGTAAAGATTAACAGCAGTATGATGAACCGTCAGTGTAAACATTTTCAGTTGTTTTCAGAACAAATCTGTGATAAAACTCAAAAACAAACAGTATAACAGCAGAGCAGTTACTAACAAACCCTTAATGTAAATAAAAAAATTGCATGTGCACAGTGATACATGCGCATGCAGCCATTAGGAAATGTTATTTTGAAAATAGCATTTCCTTCACTTACTGAAAATAATGAATATAGGTGTTGCAGTTAAGCTACAAAATGAAGACTTCTGTATCTATAACATTACTACACACTAACTTTTATACATTAGCAGCTTAAAAATTAGCTTTGCCTTTCCGCTTTCAAAATGTTTGATATATAAAATGCAAAGTTAGATTACATCATTAAAACAGTTATTCACAGTCAACAATGCAGAGTAAAAAGCACAGAAACACTCACAGACCTCTGAGACTTTCAAGTGGATGAACTGGAAAAAGCTCCATTTCTCCTCAGCAGACAGACGAACAGCTGAGTGGATGTTTTCAGACCTGCTGTCCACAAAGAACAGTTGATCTGTGCACAAACTCAGTTTGACAGCAAGAAGATCTTTGACCTCTTCACAAAGCAAAACACAGCTTCTTATTTTCTAAAAGTATTTGTGACCATGAGATATAGATAGATGCAATATCTGAGAATCATCACCGTACCTCGGGATGTGAATTAGACTCTGCTCAGTCAGGTTCGCTCAGATGAAGGTAGAGCTTAGCTCCACATCTTAGCTCCACATCTTGTCTTTTGAAGAGCGACGACCTTTTTGATTAAAATGGAGATTTTAATGAGACAGAGAAATGTTAATTAGACAAACTTACATCAGATCCTTTGTATTAAACATGTAAATTGCACACAGGATGCTAAAAGAACACTGAAGGGACCTATTTTAGTTCCTGTGTGATTAAAAACAAGTCATTGAAAAGAAAACAATGAGGCATAATTATCCTTGTTGCCATGGTAATGTCCATTTGCTCAAGTCCTCATTAAAGAAAACCTTTAATTGCAATTAATTATCTTTAATTGCTCGTGTGTCTGTGTGTGTGTGTCCTAAGTTACACACTCACAAACAAGCAGCAGTGTAGGCCGACTCCATGGGGGCAAAGCGAGCTACATTTTAAAGAACGGATCTTGATATCTTCAAAAACAAAATTAATGAAAACCAGATCCTTCCTTTCCTACATGTGTTGTGTCTCAGCCTGCTGCCTCAGGGTTATTCACATGCTGCTCTCGCTCCTTCTGTTGCAGGTTAGAGGAGTGGAGTCATGTCCTACAGATCCTGAATTCACTAACTGCTCAGTTTTGAAATTCTGATCATTGTGTGCGTCCTGCATGATGTGTTGCCCCCCGCACTGAGTGACGTAATATTAGAGGAGACACGTTTCCCATTCCTCCTGGTTATTCCACTTACTGCCTTCCACATCCCACAATACCAACATGTGCTATTGTTCCTAGATAATGTGATTGTGAACCCTGGTTTAAAATCTTCTGAACCTCTAAAGTTCGATTACCACCGTGAGTTCTTGCTTTTTCAGACCTCATCACGTTTACTGAGCTGCCTGAATAAGCAGCTCACACCTGGTATTAATCAGCTGTTGATTCTTTGTCACCTGAGGCTCCTCATCAAGATGGTTTTTAAATAAAGCAAAGGCCAGAAACTGCCACAGTGTCTCTGTCCGTTTTGGAGTCTTTACTCTGTCAGAAGTTAAATATCAGTGGATCTCCCGGTCAATCCACAAGACAAAGTATTTTTTAAACATGGATTTAACAATGCCTGAATGTCTCCAGTTAGCAGAGCAGCAGGTTGTTCTTCTCAGTCAGGACACTGTGTTGATGTCCTTCGTAGCTGAAACAGCAGATCTGAACCTGCTCAGAGTTCTTCTGATGGAATCTCGCAGCTCCTTGTTCCTCAGACTGTAGATCACTGGGTTCAGGAAAGGAGTCAGAACAGCGTATACCACAGCCACGATGATACGAACCTGAAATATATTAATCATCATGATGGTAAATAAAGAGGTCGGGGCAACAAAGCTACAGTAATATGGACCAGAAACAAAGAGATGCTTATTGGACTGAACATCGGATGGTGAGGTGGGTCAGGCCAAAGATTCAGGAACATTGAAAACAAAAACACAGACAAAATGTCATGATCACTGTGTGATGACTCATTTTTCACTTTTGGTTACATCGTCTCTTCGCAGTGGTTTAATGACTCCCAGCTGACAAATGATCACCAACAGCGGTTTCACAAAGGCCATTCCCAACATTTGCACCTGAAGTAGATGAAAATATCACTTTGCAAAACCTTCAGTTAAAACTTGTGACTACATTTGAGTGAATGAGCTATGGCAACTAGACTTCTTTCTAGTTGTTCTGAGACCACAGATTTCTGTTCCGGGCTGGTTTCACGTCACACCTGGCCTGAACAGGCTCGTTAGGTGGACAAAGTACGGCAGTGATAACTGAACTCATCAACTGAACTATTAAGAATCTTCACGGGCTTAGTGCAAACTTACACTACATAATATGAACTGAAACATCTCCATGACACGTGAATAACCTCATGAAGAACATGAGATGTTGAGATTCAGTTTTGCCACATCATCTGTAATACTTTTGTGAGTCAGGATTATACAAAAACAAACAAACAAACAAAAAAAAAAAACTATATATATATAGGATTTATATTACTGCCAGGAGTTTTGAGCCCATACCTCTGGTGAAAAGTTTACCACCCGGTAGGAAATGTATACGAAGGAGGCTGCTGTGTAAGAGATGGTCACCACGGTCAGGTGGGCAGCACAGGTTCCAAAGGCCTTCAGCCTCTCTGTCACACCCATCCTTGATATTGAAATACCAATCAGGACATAGGAGGAGAGGATGAGGACTCCTGTGGTCAGTAGAGCCACCAGGGCAAAGGAAAGGGACACAATGGCATCTACTGAGGTGTCAGCACATGCCAGCCGCCTTACAGACGACGGGTCACACCAACCATGTGTCACCACGTTAGGACCACAGTACGGCTGACAGAGGGCCATGATGGTGGCTGGGGATGTGCAGATAGTGCTGAAGCTCCAGGCTCCTGCAATGAGAAACAGCTGGACGCGCCAGGTCATGATGGAGGTGTAGCGCAGAGGGTTGCAGATGGCCACATAGCGGTCAAACGCCATGACTGTCAGGATGCTACGGGAGGTAACACTTAGCTGAATGAAGAAAAACATCTGGAGGAAGCAGTTTGGAACAGAAATGGTTGTTGTGTCTGACAGGAAGCTGGACAACATCTTAGGGATGGTGGTGGTGGTGTAGAACATGTCCACAAAGGAGAGGTTGGAGAGGAAGAAATACATGGGAGAGCTGAGCTTTGGATCAGTCAGTGCCTGCATGAGAAAAACCTGTGTCAGTGATTAGGATACTGATAATAAGCACGTGGCTGACATTACTGTTCAGGGGTGTGCACTGGCTTCCAGCTCTGCAGGACATTCTGTAAACTCTCCCACTTGTCTACATAGTGGTCAACTAAACGGCACCTTCCCTACATGCGTACCGGGTCCAAACCAGGTCTACATCCCTCACATCCAGTTCATTCTAACAGTTGGAGGTCCCCACACCACACAAAGTTCTTCAGCACAGTGTTGGAACAAGCTACATCATTCAGATTTCAGCAGCCTCACTCTCACAATGCAAAACTTCCATTACACAGAAAAATAATAATAATCAAAACATTTCTCTTCTGTCTCGAATTTCTGTTTCAAACATTTTTATTTCACGGTACTTTGCTTTCATTGTCTTCCATCCCATCTTAGTTTTATCCTTGTAAGCTGCTTGGGAACGTGTCTGCTAAATGAATTCCTTGGACACGTGGCTTTGACTTGTACCACAAAGATGATCATGCTGTTTCCTCCCAGGATGATGATGTAACCCAGCAGCAGGAAGACAAAAAGGATCATCTGTTTGTCACCCAGGCTGGTGAGGCCCTGGATGATGAAGAAGGACACACCATCAGACTCTCTGGTACCATTAGGACTGGATTTGTAACTGCTCGACCAGGCTAGGTGTGAATCTGGCAACAAAGAGTGATCAGTGTCACAGACAGGACGGTCAACTGACAGCATTCCTATTACTATTTTGAGAGTCCTGAAAAAGAAACGAGACTAATCACTGGTGCACTAAGCCTCATACATGGAACAGATCAGTCAAGGAAAACAACAGCTGTCAGGAAAACCTCCACAGAATAAAAAAAAACATTAGGTTTGCAAGAAAAGTCAGGAAATGAGCTGCAAATGTTCTGAGTTTTATGGGTTAATGAAACAAATATCAAGCTTTACCAACGTAGTGCAAAAGCCAAAGTAAAGTGCTACTGGATTAATTATGGATCAAGGTTAAAGTTGAGTTTCATTTAAATTCAGCCTAATCGATCATTCACCTGAAGAGATATACAGACACTAATTCACAAAACATACAACAAAGATCAGAGAGATAAGTGGTATGTTAAAGACAACGTGAATTACTGTCACTATACAGAACTACAGACTTTTTTTTTACTGTACATCAAACAGTAACACATTTATCTTTTTATACTTTTATCTCTCTGGGTACAAACCTCACATATCATTAAAACAGCTGATCACAGAGTAAAAAGCACAGAAACAGTCACGGACCTCTGGGACGTTCAGGGGAAACGTGAAACGGCCAAAGCTCCATTTCTCAGACAGATGAACAGAATTACTGTGATTAGTGCAGAAGAACTGAATCTGTGCACAAAACACAAAGATCATCATTCGGACCTTAAATCTTTAAAATTGAGTGAAAACCCCCCCAATCATGACAGATGTTCATTGTTTTACCTCAGTGTGTGAATCTGTTGATATAAAGACCTTCACCTCAGGTCCACGACTTACATTTACATGAACAACCGAGCTTTTTGCTGATTATAATGGAGATTTTAATGGCACCAACAAACTTTAATTACACAAACTTACATCAGTGAATATAAATAAAACACATGATAGCAAAAGAATACCAAAGGGAGCTGTTTCAGGACCTCTGTGGTAGAACAAACCTCTGAAAAGCAAACAGTGAAACATAATTACCACAGTAATGAGCTTTTGTTTTTGTTTGACTTCCTCATTAAACACCCTTTAACTGCAATCACTAATTATCTCTAATTGCTTGTGTGTGTGTGTGTGTGTGTGTGTGTGTGTTCATGTTGCGGTGACAGATTTTCATTGTGAAGTTGGTTGTGATGACATAATGCACAGTGTCCACCAACAAGTTACAGACTGCCCACCTAAACCTGCCTGCAGTGGTTCCAATGTGAGAGTCCAGCATGAAACCCGACGACTGCAGAGCTTGTAGGAGAACTCTCTCCTACAGGCTCTGAGCTGGGAGCTCAGGGTGTCAGAGAACCTCTTGAAAATTGGTGGTGAACATGTAAATCACAGACGGGTTTGTTATGTAAAAGTTGTTATAATGATCCTTCTAAACTGACCTTTTGGTTTTGGATTTGTGGAATACTTAAATGATCCCTGAGAAAATTACAATCACTATGTAGTTAATGAAATGAGCTAACATCAGGCACAAAAATAAATTATACGTCATTTCTTTAGAACCTTTTCATAACATGTATGTGTTGTATCAGGAACTAAACAATCAACATGATTTTATCATTGAAAACTAAACAGAGAAATGTAAAATAAATCAACCTGATGAGGTGTTGAACACTAAACTAGAAACTCACACTTTCTCTCTTGTAAATTAGTTTCATTATTTTTTTTGGTTTAAACATCCTTTGAAGCATCTTATGTAGTTTTAATGGTTCAGGTTGGGCTGTTTTTTAAAGTTAACATTGAAGAAATAAGTTCACATAATAACATTTCTTCTTCTGTGAGTCTACACGGTCACTATTTAAACAGTTATTGGCAACTGTGAGAAAAAAAAGTACACATTAAAATAATGATTTAACTTTTCTAAGATGGATTATCTTTGACAAACACTTATGTATTTCCTGGGATTGCAGCCCGTAGATGACGGGGTTGAGGCTTCCAGGCACAATATGAAAGAGAATCGCAGAAATCTTCCTGTGCTCTGCGTACTCAGGGAGACGATGGAGGATGACGAAGACCATCCCACTGACCAGCATGATCAGATACAGACACAGATGAGTGCTGCAGGTCTTCAAGGCCTTACTGTTCAGAGACTTGTTTTTATTAGTCAGACACGCCACTGTGATTTTAGAATAAGTCAGGATGATACTGCCGACAGAGGAGGAGAGCAGCACGGCAGTGTAGGAGAGGCCATAGACATTAGTGATGAATACGTTCTCGCAGGAGAGCTTAAACAGGGAGGCGTTGTCACAGTAGGGGTTCGTGATCAGAGTCCTGCATCGGTTCAGCCGTAGGGTCAGACCGAGCAGAATCCCCACAAACACAAAACCCACTCCCCAGGCAGAAACCGTCAGTTTGATCACCATTTTTCCAGTCATTATGGCAGAGTAGCGCAGAGGATTGCAGATGGCCACATACCTGTCGAAGGCCATAATCATGAGGAGAGTGTGTGAATTGGTGCAGAACATGTGTGTGGTAAACGCCTGGATCACACACTCATAGTAGTGAATGAGACGCTCAGAGGGAGGCACCAGAATATCTGCGAGCAGCCGGGGAACAAGGAGAGTGTTTCCCATGACATCATTGATAGACAGGTTACAGAAGAGGAGATACATCGGCTGCTGGAGGCTTCTCTGAGTCCATATCAACACCATGATGCCCACGTTGGCAATTAGGATGAAAACGTAGACCGAGAGCAGAAGGATGAAGACGGGATACTGGCTAGTGGTGGTGACCGTTAACCCCTCGAGCTGAAGTGTGAGGCTGTTGTATGAATAATTTTCCATCTGAGCTTGTCTGAAATAAAACCAGGAGACAGGAGGGACAAATATTAACGTACAGTATGAACTGCCAAGACACATAATGCAGATACAAGTGGTCACAGTGTCCCTGGTTCGTCCCTGCATATCATCCTGTCTTCCTCGTTACTGACCCTAACAAATAAAGACAACAATCTACCATCGTTCTTTAGATTCTTACTAAAATCTAAATTCAATACAATAATGTGGACGAACAATAAAGCCCTGATAGTGGTAAATCAGTGACACATTTGTTCTACAGTATATAAAGATGTGGAAATGACACAAAACTAAAACAGTCAATTTGTGCAAAGAGAAGTTAAATCGATTGCTACTGACACGTGTTACGTTTCTGTGCTACAACATGCAGAAATCTAGTGTGAAACAACAATCTAACATAGTCCCATTACATTCAGTCAGCAGCTTTACTCATCAGAGCTCTGTTGGTTTGAGTCTGTCAGTGATCACCTTCCAACCTTTAGTGCATCTGTCTTTTTCTTTCTCTTAATCTTATTTAAGGAGTGTTCTCAGGGGAAGACTGTACCACGACTGAAAACACATTATGTAATGTTCAGGGGGTAGTGAAGGCTGTCAACAAGCTCTTCAGAAAAGAAGAATAAAATGTCATCATAACAAACTCAGTGATAGTTAAAATACTTCAGATGATGAGCATCCACGTGATGAACTAGAACAAAGGCAAAGCCAGAGCCTCGTACCTCTGGTGAATTGTTTTCTACATGGTGGGATGTGTATACAAAGCAGACTGAGGTGTAGCGAGAGACAGCTATCCCATACACCACATGAGGACTGTAGAACCACCAGGTTGAAGGAAAGGGACCCAGTGTTATCCACTGAGGTGTCAGCACACCGACCACAAGCTGTTGATTTACTTTTGAGGACCCTACGTCCTTGTTTTTTCAGGGTTTAGGGGTTAAACCTGTTTAGGGTTCTTCTATTACTGAAGTCTTGTTTGAGTAGTGACATCTTCACCTGCTCCGTGAAGTCGTTGGTGACATCACTGACCGTTGTTTTGGGGTTTTGTCTGTCATCAGCTGTAGCGGTTTTCTTTGGCTGAGCGGTTCTGTGTTGTTGCTCAGTACACCAGTGGTTTATTTCTTTTCCAGCACATTCGGAACATGTTTGTTTAAGCCGATCTTTGTGTGGTACCTCTGATTTATTCTCCTTCTTTTCTGTGATTCAGTCTTAAACCATGAGCAGTCATTCAGAGGTATTTATTATTAGTAAATCAGTCACATGTTCCAATACTTCTGCTCATATGGATTCAACATAATTCATATAATCACAATAGGATATGAAACAATATTGTTATATCATAAATTACTGTTCTGTTAAACCTTTAGATCTCTACTCATCCTCTATCTCCTTTCATATTTCAAACATAATTATTCCTTTCAGTTGATATTTGCCACTTTTAACATTTTTGAAATCTTAAATGTTTAATGTTAATTCACTTTATTCATTATGTTTCTCAAACCTCTGAACATTTAGAGCTTCATGAGAAGAGACAGTTTTCTTTTCAATGAACAGCATTAATGAGTTTAAACAGATATTTAACAAATTGTTTGAGTTTAAGTGAGGCTGGTGAATAAATTGGCACAATCAACAATTCAAAAAGTCAAAATCATACTTTTTAAACCAGACAGTCACTTTGTGAGTCCAACTTTCTCAGTCAGGACACTGTGTTGATGTCCTTTGTAGCTGAAACAGCAGATCTGAACCTGCTCAGAGTTCTTCTGATGGAATCTCGCAGCTCCTTGTTCCTCAGACTGTAGATTACTGGGTTCAGGAAAGGAGTCAGAACAGCGTACACCACAGCCACGATGATACGAACCTGAAACAAAAACAGAAGATGCTTTAAAACAATCGAGCGCCTACATCTGCACATGCAGATTAACACTGAAGGTTCATGACTGAACCTAGTTGTAAAATGTTCTCACACTAACAGAACATTAAAAACATGCAACATGCAACATTTTCCTTTAAGCAACACAACTGATCAAATATAGAGAATGAAAAAATACTAAATACAGCTATCAATATAACTCCCTTCGACCTTTTGTTGAAAGGTCATAGGTTATAGGATGAGACAAAGATTTTACTAGAGATAACAAACCATCTGCACCTGCTCCACATGTCCTGTTAAAATACTGTAAAAAAGAATATTTCTTCTGTATTTTTTTGTCTGTTTGTTTTCTTTTGAGCTCAGAAACCAGTAACCTAAGACTGATTGTAAAATCACCACTAGACAAATCTGGAGATTCAACCTAACCCAACATTTGTACTGTTTTCTTTCTTCTTAAACTAATTTCCATCAGATGTGAACAAATCTTTTTCTTCTTTTGTATGACAACATTTTAGACACACACCAAAACAAAGTAAATATTAAAGTGAGATTATTTGATCTTTGTACCTCTGGTGAAAAGTTTACCACCCGGTAGGAAATGTATACGAAGGAGGCTGCTGTGTAAGAGATGGTCACCACAGTCAGGTGGGCAGCACAGGTTCCAAAGGCCTTCAGCCTCTCTGTCACACCCATCCTTGATATTGAAATACCAATCAGGACATAGGAGGAGAGGATGAGGACTCCTGTGGTCAGTAGAGCCACCAGGGCAGAGGAAAGGGACACAATGTTATCCACTGAGGTGTCAGCACATGCCAGCCGCCTTACAGACGACGGGTCACACCAACCATGTGTCACCACGTTAGGACCACAGTACGGCTGACAGAGGGCCATGATGGTGGCTGGGAATGTGCAGATAGTGCTGAAGCTCCAGGCTCCTGCAATGAGAAGCAGCTGGACGCGCCAGGTCATGATGGAGGTGTAGCGCAGAGGGTTGCAGATGGCCACATAGCGGTCGTACGCCATGGCAGTCAGGATACCACGGGCAGTAATGCCCAACTGAATGAAGAAAAACATCTGGAGGAAGCAGCTTGGAACAGAAATGGTTGTTGTGTCTGACAGGAAGCTGGACAACATCTTAGGGATGGTGGTGGTGGTGTAGAACATGTCCACAAAGGAGAGGTTGGAGAGGAAGAAATACATGGGAGAGCTGAGCTTTGGATCAGTCAGTGCCTACATAAAAATAAATAGCAGCAGTGATTATGTTGCACTAAGGTCATAGTAAAGAATTCCTTGGACACGTGGCTTTGACTTGTACCACAAAGATGATCATGCTGTTTCCTCCCAGGATGATGATGTAACCCAGCAGCAGGAGGACAAAAAGGATCATCTGTTTGTCACCCAGGCTGGTGAGGCCCTGGATGATGAAGAAGGACACACCATCAGACTCTCTGGTACCATTAGAACTGGATCTGTAACTGCTCGACCAGGCTAGGTGTGAATCTGGACAAATCAGAAACAAACCATCAGAAAACTGAAAACTCAGTCATATCTCTAGTATCATATGGTACCATTTCACACTGGGTCACATTTATCTCAACCAGAGTCATTTTTCAATCCTTGTTATTGTTGCACATGTAAAAATAGATAAACATATGTAAAAATGATTTAAGTTGTTGCTGAACCATATGGATGTCCAGTTAATGGCCCGTCTGTCTTACTGCCGTGTGTTGGAAGTAATGTTATAATACGATCAGAATAAAACCAGCTACTAAAACTGTCCAAGTCTGGAGTCACCCCAGGTTTCTGCTTTGAAACCATAATAAGTTAAACACACTATAGAGCCATGGTTGGATTGAAAATGATGTGCCCTGCCTTGAGTTCAAATACTGGTTTAAAATAGAACAGAACAAGAGAAAATGTAATAGAAGAAAATCTACAAATCAAAAAAGGTTGTTGTTGTAACTATTATCACACACGACATGATGAACTGGACTGAATTTAGCACAAAATCTAAAGGTGGATTTTAATCTCTGATTCCACCGACTGGACTCGTTCCTGCTGCACGTTGCACACACCTCACACCAATGACCAAACTGGTGAAACACCGAGGAGAGAATCAACAGAATTACATTATCATTAGGTTACAGACACCAAAGCAGAGAAGAGCAGCTGAGATAAATGCAGCAGGAGTCAACTGATGTGCTGAAAATAATTTCTATATATACATCTATAACAGAAACTCGCTCATTCTTGTGGCTCTAACTCTTCAGGTACAGACTTCTCACATCATTAAAACAGTTCACCATCATCAACACAGAGCAAGAAACACAGATGCACTCACAGACCTCTGGGAGTTTCAAGAGAAACATGAAATGGAGAAAGCTCCATTTCTCCTGAGCAGGCAGATCAACAGCTGAGTGGATGTTTTCAGAACGACATGAGCTGTTCAAATAAAATACAAATACAAAAAGTGAGTTTAAAACTGTCAAATGCAGCACAACACAAAACACAGCTTCTTCACATTTACCCATCCTACATGCAGCATATGTAAAGTATATGAAAGTCACCTCAGGTCAAGTGAATCGCACTCAGCACTGTTCAGTCTGATCGAGGCAGATCTTATTTCCACATCTGGTCTTTTGAAGACCCACTGAGCTGAATGAAGAATTCAATGAGACAAACACACTTTAATTAGACAAACAGATCCTTTGTATCTAAATTGTAATTTGTACATATGATAGTAAGAAAATACCAATGGGACCTATTTTAGTACCTGCATGAGTATAAACAAGCACAATTATCTTCGTTGCCACAGCAACTGACTCTCTCTTCAAAACATCCTTTAACTACAGTCATTCATTATCTTTAATTGCTTGTGTGTGTCTGTGTGTTTATGTACATCTTTGGTTATGTGGACAGTTTTTGGTTCCAACCCCTGTGGTGGGGACATTTTGGTTCGTCCACACTTGGTTGGCAAAGTCTGACAGTTTAGACCTGGACTCAGACCATTGAGCCCACAGGCCACATTGAAGAGCTCCAACTCCAGATGGCTATTTAAGAAGATCCAAGGTGAAGAAGAAGGAAATACTCTTGGTGTTTTCTTTGTGTGCATGATTTGCTTGAACACGGAAACAGATTTTTTTCTGTCTGTGAATGGTGAACTGAACGCATCACTGTCTTCTCTCTCCTCTGTCAACGCTGCAGAATGATTGGTCGAGGTGAAAAGGCATTGGGTAGCAAGGCTATTCAGAGGAGCTGCTCGGGTTCAGGGACTAAGTGAGGACTGATTTTGGGTTTGGTTTGAATGTTTGAAGGGAAACACAGTGATGCAATGATGACTCTGATGTTTCAGGGAGTGTTTGGTGTTGGACGGCAGCTGTGGTTCTTACCAAAGATTCACAGGACACTCTAGACCTGCTGAACGTAACTGTCATAACAACCTCCCAACTTCACTCCTGCTTGGTTACTGTGAGGAACAAGTCATGGGTGACCAGGTTCCTGATTCAGCACTAATTAGCTTTATTTGATTATTTGAAACCCTGGAGCCTCTAACTGGAAGAGTAAACGGCAAAGACAGACGAACCGTGACACATTCTGCTTTTTGGGGACTGGTTTATTGTGTTTGATGTACATTTAGAGTTTGTTTTATTTAATGATCTAGCTGCTGAAAAGTTGATACAACAAAAAAACTAGTTAAGAATTGAGTTTCTAAACAAGTCAATATTTTAGTCCCAAACAGTGAGTGGCAGGTTGTTCTTCTCAGTCAGGACACTGTGTTGATGTCCTTCGTAGCTGAAACAGCAGATCTGAACCTGCTCAGAGTTCTTCTGATGGAATCTCGCAGCTCCTTGTTCCTCAGACTGTAGATTACTGGGTTCAGGAAAGGAGTCAGAACAGCGTACACCACAGCCACGATGATACGAACCTGAAACAAACAAAAACAGCTTTAATAGACACAAGTATGGCCTCTTTAACATTTACACAGCAACTCTTTTTATAGGTCAGGAGAATGTTTTCAGTTTCCGCTTGCATGGGGCCTCAGTTGTAAGTTGCTTTGCATAAAAAAAATCAATATTAATACAAATGTAATATATATATATATATACATTATTACAATATAATATAATGTAATAACACATGTAATGAGTCAAAAGTGTCAAATAAAGTCGACTAAAATCATTATGCTTCCAAATTAAAGACAGAACCTGCAAAGAGGCATCGTCCTGTTGATAATCCTGAAGTTTTTGTTAAATAGTTGTAAGATTTTCTAAAATGCGGCAAATTGTGGTTTACCTCTGGTGAAAAGTTCCCTACACGGTAGGAGATGTATACAAAGGAGGATGAGGTGTAAGAGATGGTCACCACAGTCAGGTGGGCAGCACATGTCCTGAAGGCCTTCAGTCTCTGAGTGACACCCTTCATCCATATGGAAAAACCGATCAGGACATAGGAAGTGAGGATGAGGACTCCTGTGGTCAGTAGAGCCACCAGGGCAAAGGAAAGGGACACAATGTTATCCACTGAGGTGTCAGCACATGCCAACTGCCTTACAGACGAGAGATCGCACCAGCCATGTCTCACCACGTTGGGTCCACAGTAAGGCTCCATCCAGGTGATGATGACCGGTGGCAGTGTGCAGAAGGTGCTGAAGCTCCAGGCTCCTGCAATGAGCAGCAACCTAGTTGGCCAGGTCATGATGGAGGTGTAGCGCAGAGGGTTGCAGATGGCCACATAGCGGTCAAAAGCCATGACTGTCAGAATAGCACGAGAGGTAACGCTCAGGTAAACGAAAAAATGCATCTGTAGGAAGCAGCCTAAGAAGGAGATGGTTGTTGTGTCTGAAAGGAAGCTGGAAAGCATCTTAGGGATGGTGGTGGTGGTGTAGAACATGTCCACAAAGGAGAGGTTGGAGAGGAAGAAATACATGGGAGAGCTGAGCTTTGGATCAGTCAGTGCCTGCATAAGAAAGAATAGCACAGACAATTACATCACATACAAATCTTAGTAAATACTGCTCCAGAAACACGTGGCTTTGACTTGTACCACAAAGATGATCATGCTGTTTCCTCCCAGGATGATGATGTAACCCAGCAGCAGGAAGACAAAAAGGATCATCTGTTTGTCACCCAGGCTGGTGAGGCCCTGGATGATGAAGAAGGACACACCATCAGACTCTCTGGTACCATTAGAACTGGATCTGCGACTGTTTGACAAGGTCACATGTGGATCTGGAGAAAGCCATAAGAAAACCTCAGTCCGAGAGATGTAGGTGTTCTGGTCCAGAATTCATTAGGTGTGTGGTGCATTTGTTACAGGATTACCAATATCAAATAATAGATAATTAAAATTTAAATGTATATCGATTTTATTCATACCAGTGTAAAAACACTAGGCCAGTAAACACATGTAATCAATAAAAATATTACATACGCGGCTGTACAGCTTATCACATGTTGGTCTACTACTACCATTGGAATGATTTCTTATCAACATGAGGGACCTAAGTTCTTTTTCATAAAACTACAGTATCAACAAAATGGTGTCCACAAGATCCAAGAAGAACAAAACAACAACTGATCAACAACAAAAAAAGAAAAACTGTTATTTTGCTCATTTCAATACAGATTAGATCATGAGATTAATCATAATTTGAGATGATTTCTCCTGTTTTCATAAAGAGAATATCTTTGATCATTGACTAAAAGAAGATATTTTTCCTTGATATTTTAAAACACTGCTCTTGTGCTGGTACTCTTTCTATTTTACAAACAATCAATTAATTGATTCAAAGAAAACATCTAATTTAAAGTTTAATCAATAATGAATAAAATCACTAGCTGAGCTGTAAACGCTACATAAACAGGTTTGTTCATGGTTGGTGGTTGGAAACCTGGTTCTGGTTATGGTAAGAAGTTAAAACATGAGTCATGGTATTTCCTCCAAGTTTGGAAACACGAGATAACAAGAACCTAACATTAGTCCACCACAGCTGCCAGAGAGCAAGAGAACAAAACAGCTGTTCATTGTCACGAAAGTTCTCGAATGAATCGCATTAGATACACAGACATGAACGTACTGTGAGAGAAGAACTGTTTGTGTCAATTCGAAGACATTGCAGACATTAACAATCGATCCAGAGTTCACCACACAGAATAAAAAGCTCAAACGCTCACAGACCTCGGGGACGTTCAAGTGAAATGTGAACTTGAAAAAGCTCCATTTCTCCTCAGTAGATCAACGGATGGACGGAGAAGGTAGAGCTGCCGTTAAAGAGACAAAAAGAACACAACAATTTGTCTCAACTCAGTTTGAGACTTAAAACATTTTTAGATTTTAGAAAATAAACCTTCATATTTACTGTGACGTTTACACGATCTGAAAGTTACCTTACCTCGGGATGTGAATCAGACCCAGTCAGGTCCAGTGAGATGAAGGCAGAGCTTAGCTTCTGCTTAGCTCCACATCTTGTCTTTTGAAGAGCGACCAACGTTTTTGTTGATTAAAATGGAGATTTTAATGAGACCGAGAAATGTTAATTAGACAAACTTACATCAGATCCTTTGTATCAAACATGTAAATTACTAAAAGAATACTGAAGGGACCTATTTTAGTTCCTATGTTACTAGAAACAATGAGGCATAATTGTCTTTGTTGCCATGGTAACGACCATTTGCTTCAGATCTTTGACCTCATTAAACTCATTTAAGTGCTGTTTTGATGTTAATTAGGTCTATGTGTGTGTTTGACCCTCGTTTACAACCAATATAATCATTACGTTGGGAGATGATGTAATTTTTCAGTCACTGAAGCGAAACGTTTATTAATGTAGAGCGAGGTGTGAGGAGGTTGGGTTTAGGTTTGAGTCAGAGACAGGTTGGGCTTTGTTCTAATTTTAATAATTTGTGTGATAATACTATTTGACTTTTCTCTGTTGAACCAGACCAGGATGTTTTCTAGATCTTAGCCCAGAGCTGTGAGGGCCTGAATCCAAAAAGCATTTAATAACACTCTAGTCACAAAACCAGAAATTGTAGGATTGGGTGATTTTTGCAGAAAAGAAAACAGGCTGTTTTGTTTGATGGAAAAATGTTAATTACCAACATGTTAACAATGCTAATTCTGAACTGATGGTTAGTGTGTAAATACAAAACAGAATCGGGTTGCTATCAAGTTCCCTACAAAAGTACCTTTTTATTATTAAATGGTGACAACTAAGAGCATCTTTATCATCTCTGTGACGCAGCAGTTATGAAGCGTCATGATTCAATGCTGTGGAATGAGAGTACAGACCTGAAACAAGATTTATGTCCTGTTCTGCATTCTTAATATAAACCGTGTATGGTAAGAATAAAGTGGCACAGATTCATCAGCTTTATTTACCATTTGCACGTAGAGTTGGATCAGAATTAACTTTTATTTCTGCTAGAGAAGCTCGACTCCGAGGAGACCACCATGGCCAGAGGCAATATTCTTTTGGCTTGTTGATTCATTCATCCAAGGTGAGGCAATGGAACTTAATTTAAATAGACTTTTAAGCACAACTAAATTGGGAAACACTGTCCATAGAAACACAAATCTACATGTGGAATGTATGCTCCTAATTAAATAAGATCAGGCTGCCTAACCCTCTTATTACCTACAGATTCACATCTGAACACAGAAGAACCAGGACTGTGGATGTTATCCGCAAACACTTGGACAGGACATGCAGCTGCTTGAAAGCACAATCTTTTAAACTGATCATTGTTTTTTAAATATTTATTAGAAATTGTCATATTCTGTGTAGAACGTGGTCTCAGAGACAAAAACCTTGATACAAACCATTATTCATAGTGTTTGTTAGCTGACCAAGAGAAGCTGCTAAGATGGTAGGACACACACTTCATCAGGCAAATCAAAGGTGTGTTTAATTTATGTGTGCAACAATGATTCTCTCACTCACACACACACACACACACACACACACACACACACACACACACACACACACACACACACACACACACACACACACACACACACACAGTAAAATAACTTATACAGGAAAAACAACCCAAGATAAACTGAAAACAGTAAATCAGCCTTGTGAGAGACTGTCCTGGGTCTACCCTACTTCTAACAGTTCCAGCTCAATTTATGGGTTGATAATAACGGAGCTAATTTCTCTTTCAAACTTCTTTCAGCTCAGATTACATTAACAGCCAAGTCACAGAGGGCGGGTTACCCATTCTGTCCCACTTGTCAGTCTGGCGGGTTGAATTTTATATGCACGGACGTGATGTCTGGAAGATCTTATATTGTGAGTGAATTTGCACAGTGAACAACTTAATATGCTTCTTTAACTATCTTTTCTATTAATACTTTACACACCTGCATCACTTTTATGTTTTCATACACAAATAGCTTTAAACACCAACCCATCCGAGTTAAATATCTCAGAATGACCTGTGGAGTTATACGTTTACATAGGCTTGATTGGGGTGGTCATTAAAATTTAAAAAGTTGCTAATCTAGTTTGAGTATATATTTGAGCACACCACAGTCTACTATAATTATATAAACCACAGTTTCCCAACAACAAAATAACCTCAGTGGCTAGTGAGCTAAAAAGCTAATGCCAGGCCCCTCTGCTCATCCAGCTTCAACAGTAAAACTACACCACAGTTATCATGATTGAAACTTCTGCAAACACAAAAAGGCACAAATACAAATGTGAATTATAATGAGGCCGTTTAGTTCTACGTTTGATCTTCGACACACCGTTAACTCTCCCAGATCAGAATGTTGGAATACCTGATTTGGATCGGAATAATTTTGACAAAGATTTACAGATTTCTGCAGACTGCATCCCATAAATAATGGGGTTAAGGCTGCCAGGAATGATATGAAAGAGAATGGCACAAAGCTTCCTGTAGTCTGAGTAGTCAGGGAAGCGATGCAGAATAATCACAGTACATCCACTAATCAGCATGGACAGATACACAACAAGATGAGTGCTACAGGTCTTTAAAGCTTTTCCGTTCAGAGACTTGTTTTTACTGGTCAAACACACGACTGTAATTTTAGAATAGGTGAGAACCATGCTGCCTATAGAACCAGTGAACAGCACCACAGTGAAAACGAGGCCATAGATATTATTAACAAACACATCTTCACAGGACAGTTTAAACAGGGAGGCATTGTCACAGTAAGGATTAGTGATCAGAGTCCTGCATCGGTTCAGTCGTACAGTCAGACCAAGCAGAACCGCAACCAACATAAAGGCCACTCCCCAGGCAGAAACCGTCAGCTTAATCACCATTTTATTGCTCATTATCCCAGCGTAGCGCAGTGGATTGCAGATGGCCACATATCTGTCAAAGGCCATAATCATGAGCACAGTGTGGGCAGTGGTACCAAACATGTGTGTAGTGAAAGCTTGGACCACACACTCATAATAACTTATAAAGCGTTCAGAGGGGGGCCTCAACATATCTACCAGCAGTCGGGGCAACATAATCGAATTTCCAACAATATCATTGACTGGCAGGTTGCAAAACAGGAGGTACACGGGCTGGTGGAGGTTCTTATCTATAAAAACAAGAACTAAAATTCCCAGGTTCATAAACATTACAAAAACGTAGGAGAAAAAGAAAAATGGAAAGACAACATAGACAGAAGCTTTTCTGAGATTCAGCCCCTCCAACTGGAGTGTGAAGCTGTTGAGTGTGTAGTTTTCCATCCACCTGCAAAAACATGAGGAGATCACAAATGCAGATGTTACTTTTACCATATACTTCAATAAAAAATCAAATCAACAATAAAAACTAAAGTGAAGAAATCATCACAAATCACCTGCTTTGAAGCTTCTACTTCATCGACTTTTCTTTGTTATGTCTTTGTTAATAACGAAGCCTGTTTTAAGCGTAGCTACTGTTTTATCGAGCCGCTGCTGTGACCTCGGTGGATTTACTGTTCACTGGTGATGACGTGATGGAACATCATCAACTAATCACGATGCTTCAAGTGCACGTTGTGGTTGATGGTTAACACTCATTATAACTGTCACTGCAGGCAGACGAGTATTATACAAACCCAACAACAGTAATACAATACAGTACAACGCGTTTAAACAGATATGTTTCCTGTGCCCATTTCACTGATATGTGAGATATCAACACATTTGTAACTTGTCATTTATGTTGTTGTTATGTGGACATATGAGCATTATGACAGATTATTATATTCCCCTCAAAAATGTATTTGTGTTTGCAGTTTAGTTGTACTGAAGTGTAATTTTGTGTGTGTAGGTGGCATTTGATAAGTGAGAGCACAGGCGAGAGGAAATGTGGAATGAACACAAAACAAACTACAGAAAAGCAAAAAGATCTTTTCCCAGTCCTCTTGTTTCAGGTCTGTGCTACAAACGACACTGCTGCCTGTTGAAATGTCCGTTCCCTTGGAAATTATTGTTTCTTTTGTGTGTCCATGTCATGATCCTACAGGGCTTCCTGTCCTGCTTTTAGTTTTGTGGCTGACTTTCTGTTTTTCTTTCCTTTTGCTGGCAGCTTGATTCTAATTATCCAATCACTTTCAGCTGTGCTCATTGATTTCACCTGGTGCCAGCTCCCCTTATATTCTGAATCTTCCCCTGAGAGAGCTGCCAGATTGTCCTGACACTGTGTTTGACTTTCCAGCATTTGGAGTTATCTTGTTTGCTTATGTGTTACAGACCGGACCGTATTCTCTACCCTGAGTTTTGCCTGTTCCTTAGAAAGATCGTGAATTGATTCTCTTTGCTTTTTCTGGTTTTGGACCCCTGCTCTCGTTTGGACCTGCTCTCCAGCTCTTGCCCCTGTCTAAAATACTGACTGAGGACGACTGTTGTGAGTACTGGACGTGTACCTAGTATATCTGTGGGATCTCTCTCTGGCCTTCTCTTGGATTGTCTGTATGCCTTCAGACACAAGAAAGTTAGCACTTAGCACTTAAATCTTTAAAAACAAATCTTACACTTTCACCCGTCAATCGGAGACGTTTCTTCTTAGAGCACTGTACTTGAATGTTTTGACTGACATATCTTGACTTAGATGTTTTGCCTTGTAAGTTGCTTTGGATAAAAGCGTCCGATGAATGACTAAATGTAAATGTAATTTAATGTCAGACTGTCTGAGAAGCTGTGTGATGTAGCAGGACAATGCCCCTAAACATGAAGGGAAATCTACTAGAGGAAGACTTCAGAGACCCCAAAACTACCTTTAGGAGTCAGAGTCCAGACCTTAACCCAATAGAGATGCTGTGAAATGACTCATAAGTGAAAGGATTGAAACTGTGTGTATGTGCTTGTAGTTCTTCTTTAGCTGTGACATAACTGGGTTTAATGAGTGTCTTGAAGGCATCAGAGCTCCCTGGTGTTTCAATGACCAACAGGTTAATAGAATTAAAGTCGCAGTGCGATGCTCAGGGGGACAACGGACAGAGACATGCTGCCTCTCTGGAGAGACTCCAGCCTACAGCCTGGACATCTGTCTTTACATTACTTTACTGCTTTGTCTGGTTCTCCGTTCATCTTACGATGATCTATCTTTATTCTCAACCTGCAAAAGCGTGTATTGTTTTAAGGCTTTTGAAACTTAGCTGGTCTGGTTTGCAATCAGTGTTCAGGTTCATCCCAGAGATGCTGGATGGGGTTGAAGTCAGGAAAACCTACCTCATTAATCTCTGTGTTTCACTATAAGGGGCGATGTCATGTTAGAAAACAGAACAGTGTGTCATCCATTAAGAACAAAGGTGCAAAGTCCAAAAGAAACAGAACAAATAAAGTTGTTTTGTGGGCTCAGTGAAGTTAATTGGGTGTCAGCAGTTTTCTTTCTGGGGATATGTGGATATAGTTTGTTGTTCATTACGTAATCAGCAGCCCAAAGTTTAACATGTATTATCGGTGAAGTCGGTCCCAAGAGCTTTTATTGTTACTCTCTGTAATCCGTCTCTGATAAACATCTATTACTGAGCCTCTCTCTTTGCTCCCAGAGGACTAATTACCATCAGAAACCGTTGGTAAGTGTTTTGTTGGGAAGTAGCTCACAGTGGACCTCATTACTGATCACACTCAGTGTCAGAAACATTAGCACCAATTACTAACTGTTGTTACAACACAGATGGAAGCGCTGGGGTCTCCTGAGCTAACAACAGTTTATTCTAGGTTACAACTGTTTTGGATTGATCACAACAAATGTTTACAATGCAGTAGTAGAAGAGTTGTAGGCTAAATCTCTTCATAAATCTGAGTAAAGACATTTTACAGTAATGTTTGTCTGTACATGGACGTTCACGCAGTAAGGAGGATATGATGACAATGATGATGATAAAATCCATAATACCATCACTAGTGCTATAATAACAATAGTATTAAACTGTATTTATTCGATTTGAGAGCAAATAATATGTTTTAGAATAAAAAGCATATGAAGCAAAAGAGATAACAGAGAAATGATAACATGCATACACATAGTGTATATAAGATAGATATATAATATGGATAGATAGATAGATAGATATATCTAGATAGATGGATCTAGATAGATAGATGGATCTAGATAGATAGATAGATCTAGATAGATAGATGGATCTAGATAGATAGATAGATCTAGATAGATAGATAGATAGATATATATAGATAGATAGATAGATATATCTAGATAGATATATCTAGATAGATAGATAGATATAGATAGATAGATAGATCTAGATAGATAGATCTAGATCTAGATAGATAGATATGAAAAGGTATAAATACACACATGTAGATACACACAACCATTCCATATACTGTACATAGACAGAGACATCATGACATCATACACAGTTCAAATGAACAGCAGAATTCGGCAACAATTACAAGAAAGCCTTTTGAGTGTTGAATCATCAAACTATAAATGTTCCTATATTTATAAAAGATAATTAAATTCAAAATTATTTCATTTTTGTCTTAAACACAGATACAAAGACACTTTATTATAGATTTTATAAATTTGTTATTTTCCTTTCACAGAGGCCCCCATGTTTCTACAGTAGCCTAGAATGGACAAACCAACCTTCCTGGTTGTAGCAGTTTAATATGAAAATATGGTTTCTTGAATGTGATCGGTCTAGTGGACAGAGGTCGGTGTTCAGGAGGAATTCAACAGTTCTTTAGCTCCATCTGCTGCACCCATCCAGCTTCTGCAGCATAGTAACCACACTGAACCAAAACTCATGGGGAAGTTTGATTTGTTTTTATTCTTTTCAGAACCAATCAGGGAATGGAACTATTCATCCTGGTAGTACTGGTGCAGGGATCCTGTACATGCAAGACTTAAGCTGCTGAACATCTGTAAGTTCTGAAAGGAGGTAAGATTCAGGGAATCTGTCATTAACGTTGGTAAAGGAGAAGAAGAAGAAGAAATCAGCTTCTTTCTGATTCCCACACTTACAGTGAGGGAAAAAATTATTTGAACCCCAGCTGATTTTGTAAGTTTGCCCACTAACAAAGAAATGATCAGTCTATAATTTCAATGGTAGGTTTATTTGAACAGTGAGACACAACAATGACAAAAAAAATCCAGAAAAATGCGTTTCAAAAAGAGTTATAAATTAATTTGCATTTCCACGAAGGAAATAAGTATTTGATCCCTTCGAAAAACGTGCTTTAGTACTTGGTGGCAAAACCTTTGTTGGCAATCACAGAGGTCAACTGTTTCTTGTAGTTGGCCACAAGGTTTGCACACATCTCAGGGGGGATTTTGGCCCACTCCTCTTTGCAGATCCTCACCAATGTTTGGTAACTCGAACCTTCAGCTCCCTCCACAGATTTTCTATGGGATTAAGGTCTGGAGACTGACTAGGCCACTCCATGACCTTAATATGCTTCTTCTTGAGCCAGTGATTTGTTGCCTTAGCCGTGTGTTTTGGATCATTGTCATGCTGGAGTACCCAACCACGACCCTTTTCAATGCCCTGACTGAGGGAAGGAGGTTCTCACCCAACATTTGACGGTACATGGCCCCATCCATCCTCCCTTTGATGCGGTGCAATTGTCCTGTCCCCTTGGCAGAAAAACACCCCCAAAGCATAATGTTTCCACCTCCATATTTGACAGTGGGGATGGTGTTTTTGGAGTCATAGGCAGCCTTCCTCCTCCTCCAAACACAGCGAGTTGAGTTGATGCCAAAGAGCTCGATTTTGGTCTTATCTGACCACAACACTTTTACCCAGTCTTCCTCTGAATCAGTCAGATGTTCAGTGGCAAACTTCAAACGGGCCTGTAGATGGGCTTTCTTGAGCAGGGGGACCTTGCGGGCACAGCAGGATTTCAGTCCTTCACGGCGTAGTGTGTTACCAACTGTTTTTTTGGTGACTATGGTCCCAGCTGCCTTGAGATCATTGACAAGTTCCTCCCCAGTGGTTCTTGGCTGATTCCTCACCGTTCTCATTATCATTGAAACTCCACGAGGTGAGATCTTGCATGGAGCTCCAGACCAAGGGAGACTGGCAGTTAATTTATGTTTCTTCCATTTGCGAATAATTGCACCAACTGTTGTCACCTTCTCACCCAGCTGCTTGGCGATGGTCTTGTAGCCCATTCCAGCCTTGTGTAGGTCCACAATCTTGTCCCTGACATCCTTGGAAAGCTCTTTGGTCTTGGCCATGGTGAAGAGTTTGGAATCTGGATTGATTGATTGCTTCTGTGGACAGGTCTCTTTTATACAGGTAACGAGCTGAGAGGGCTGCCAATGTCAGCTCGTTACCTGTATAAGATCCACCTGGGAGCTAGAGATCTTGCTGACGGATAGGGGATCTGGATTCTGGATTCTGGATTTTTTTTGTCATTGTTGTCTCTCACTGTTCAAATAAACCTACCATTGAAATTATAGCCTGATCATTTCTTTGTTAGTGGGCAAACTTACAAAATCAGCTGGGGTTCAAATAATTTTTTCCCTCACTGTATATCTTTATTGTAGTTCAGCTTTCAAAATCACAGTAATGTCACAAACTCTATGATCTGTCAGTTCTGTCCTGTCATGTCCTGCTGAAACAAGTAAAATGTTCAAAATGTCAAAAAACTTTAAACAAATGCAGAAATATGTTGTTAATTTGTTGTAAATGTGTGTTTTCATATAAATCAGTGACAGACATCTCCAACAATGAGCTGCATGATGTTCATGTTATTTCGAATAAATTCACTGTGTCTAAACTTTGATTGTGTCAGTCGTTATAATTTAAAGAATACACAAATCATCAGTATTCATCCAGGAGTTCCCTTTGTTAAGTTCAACTAGTTCGAAGGGCGCAAAAACATGAGAAAAGGAACTTATAAAAAATTCAAATCTAGAAATTACACTAAGCCGTTGATCAGTTTTACATTTGCTCTTATTAAAACTCACTCGCTCTTTAAGATTTTTCTAGAAATGTTTTTCATTATTCTCAGAACTTTTTACTTTTTCTTTCAAACTAAATTAAGTATTTAGACAGTCTGACACGCTGAATCGACACTTTTTCAGCTAAACAGTAACATTGTGACCCATCACAGAAGAAAATCTGAACCAGTTCTCACTGGACAAAAACTAAAAACACTATTGTTTTGCTCATTTGGTTTTCAGTAGGTTTGTTGAAAGTTGAGACTGAGACAGCTGAGTGTGCAGAGATGGGTAGATTCCACCATCCTGGAACCACAGAGCTGAAAAGTTTAACTTTGGATCCTTTGAGGTGAGGTGAGGGGGCCAGAAGACGTCGTTCGCTGGCAGAGCGCAGTGAGCAAAAGGGATTGGAGACATGGATCATCCAGATGGGTTTTTATGGGCTGTGTGTTGTTTCCCAAACCTATCGCCAGTAACCGTCCTGTTGATCGACTGTCTGGCCACTCCAACATCAACCTTTCCCAACACACTGTACCTCTTCATAAATCTCTGTGGACTGACTTGGACTCATTCTGTTTCTTACACAGTCTGTCTTCCAGGTTCACTACTGGATCAACCAGATGATGGTTTTTTGGTTCTGACACTGTCAGATGAGGCTCCAGGTGAGTCCCACAGTACAAAAGTCTCACAGTGAGTACAGCTCTGCTGACAAGAGGACAGGGGAGGAGGGTGATTGTGGGAAAGGCTGTTTCTTTCAGAGGAGGAAGTGTTTGGGGCTCTTACTGTGAATCTGTTTAAAAGGTTTTGTAACTCGTTTGCTTTTGTAAGATTCCCCTCAACCTGGTTCCACTTCTTCTTGAAGCCTGTGATCTTTTTCATTCCAGGCCTCACATGCTTCATGTTCCTTAGCTGGAGTTGGTGCTCCAGCTTCCTCCTGTAACATCTTTACTCTCCATCATCTCAGCTTCTTCTGAACCACCTTCACCTGGTCCTTATCTTTGTCTCGGTGGGAGACAGGGCTTGTTTGTTGGAGGGCAGTGGAGGTGTATGGATCCTTCACGTTTGCATCCAGTAAATCCAAAGTTTTATTGTCTCAGGTGGGACAGTTGACATACTGGTAAAAACTTGTAAGAGTTGTGTGTCTACAGCAACTGTGCATGTTTTTATCTAATCCTCCTCTCTCCCTCTGCAGCTCTGACAGGACTAGATGTTGTAGAGTCCATTTGCTGAACTCCAGCATGAATCCCCAGATATAAAAAGTTGTGTACTAAAATATGAACCTATACTTAATTAGTGTTTTCGATTCTAATGATTAATAAAGTCAGAATTCTGAAAATTGTTTCCATCTGAATACACGGCCTGTTACGATTATTATTATTATTCATCATTCATTATTTTCCATCTATTAAAACCTTCACGTTCAGCTCTGCAGTATATATGTTCTACATAATGTTCCTGTCACTCAAAAATAGCAATTATTAATAGTTAATTAATGATTACAAATGGTGTTTATGTCACAGATAATATAATATAATATCAGTTATGCATCACAAATATGATTTTTCCTAAAAACTCAGTAAACAAAGTTGTTTAATAAGAAGTTTAATGATTTCATGACAATTTTTGGTAACAACATTTAAATATGTGTCTTGACAAATGTTCAACACCACACAAATGGGATATATAACAAGTAGTTACAATGATAAATCTGTAACTTCTTATGTTTAAACACCAAAAAATAATTCAGGCATAAAAAGTTTCACATAACTCAACATTTTACATTTAATCAGTGTCGCCTGTATTTGTTCATCACATAACTGCATCTACTAAATTTTATTTTAGGTAAATTCTTTCTCTTTTTCAGACATTATTCAAATTTGATTTATCTGAATAATCCTTGATAACCATGTGTCATCTATCAGTTACTGTTTTTGCTTTAATTTGTAGATGTGGTGCACGACTCACTCACAAGTCTCAAAAACTGATAATATGAGAACCTGAGTCTAGTCGACTGAACTCAAAGGACCAACTCTGAGCCAGTTGTTGCCCAGATTAACCAAATTTAAAGGTCAAGATAAAGATTTATGAGGTGGTGTTTTTGGAGAAACGCTGTCTTACAATAAAATTTAAAATATGTTTATTTAAAAAAAATCTATCACCATAGTTCCCAGTAAAACCGAGTAAAAAAGAGAAAATGTCTTCACATTTAACAGAATCTTCCCTTTTGGAAACCAGGTTTTGGGAATACGTACATGTACACATACATATATACATTTATATATATATATATATATATTATATAATATTAATTACTATTTCAGAAAAACCATCATCATTCACTTGTTTCTGGAAAGTCAACACTGGTTTTAGACTTTAGAGGCTGTTCAAAAATGAATTTATCAGCACACCAACGCTCTTCTCTCTAATGTGACGTGATACTTCAAGCTGGATCTCCGTCAGATGGCTTTACCCAGGATGAGGATGCTCATGAAGAAGACCATGATGAAAAACAGCCACATGAAGAAGCGATCCATGACCTTGGCGACCTTCCTCCACTCCCCAATACGCAACTGTGCGGCTCGCTGGTCCTGGTATGAGTTGGCGATGTACTCAATGTTCTTGCACAGCCCCTGGTGCTGACAAACACACAGAGTTTTCACCAAGATCTCTCTCCTCTTTCCCCCAGCTCCGCTTCCTCCTTCACCTCCTACACCTTTCTTTTCCTCAACATGCTCCTCTGCTCCTCTTGAGGAGCTGTTTGACTCCTGCCTTTGCTCGTTGCAGCCTCCAGCAGCTCCCTTCTCCCCCGAATGGTCGATGGTCACAAACAGATCCTCTTTCCAGGCTGTCTGCTGGTTTAGATCGTGCCCAGACCCGTCCTCCTCGCTGCTGCCTCCCCATGCCTGCCCATTCACATCCCAGTTTTCTCCTTTAAGGTTGTCCCCAGTAGCTGACTGGGCTTCAGACTCCTCCTGTGAAAGAGGTTGTTTCCTGGATGAAGTCCCACCAAGACAGTTCTCTCCGACCTCGTACACGAAGCAGATCCGTGCAAGGTACTTGAGGATGAAGCGCTCGGCCCATTGTGGGACGGGAAGAGCCTCTGAGCCACAGTGGTGTATGTTCATGATGAAGATGGTGAGCGCTGTTGATGCAGTGACCATCGTCATGGTAGCAATGTAGTACTTTCCTGTTGAGAAAGGAAATGGGAAAATACATTTACAGTTTCCTGTCATTTCTTTTTATAAATGACGGCTCCTCTGCAAGGACTGATGTGAGTCAGACTAAAAGGATGCGGTGAGCTTCATAGGAAGAGACAGGATCAATCTGGATCTGAACCTGCAGCATCCTTACAACAAAGTTCTTAGTGTTTTGGGACAAACTCTACTGTTTTCATTTGTCACCTGTCTATAGGTTTTCTATAAACAGTCTCAACTTACTGTCTGTATCTCTTTAGTGAGATGAAAGAACTGAACTGGTTCCTCATCTGAAATGTGTGGATTTAATGATCTGCTCTGATAGCTGAGATCCCATTGATTCCTAAGTTGTATATTCAGTAATCGCTGACAGGACGTATCGAGCTGCTCGTCTTCACAGCTGTTAGCCAACAAACATAAACTGGATGTTTCTTGCTGGAGTCGTCAGTGTCTGTTCAATTCATCAGACAGACACACAAGTATGAACCTGCCTTCCTGACAGTTTTCTTTTCCTTAACAACAGTAAATCATCTCTTACCGTATTGAATATTCATTTAAACTTAATTAATTTCAAAGCTGATCTGAGATTCTTGTGCTGAAGCTGAAGAGATACAACTGACGGCTGCAGGCTGAATTTGCAGACTCAACTTGAAATGATTTCTGGAACCTCTGAAGAGAAGGTACATGTTCCCACAGCTACACAATGCTCCACATGTACTTGAACTTTCTTAAATGTTGGCAACAACAAAGAAGGAATATGTTTTAAACAACAAAAGTTGAATTATCTTTCTCACAGGATCTGTCATTCAGGTGTTGCTGGGCTCTTATTGAAACTCACTGGCTCTTTTTCGATGCTATAAGTACTCTTTGAAAGGTGGAAGGTATACAGTTCTCAGTCCTACAGTACGCTATAACAACTGACAGAACTCAAACCAAAAACAGCTTTCTCAACAAACTGTCACCACACTTAAACATCAGGCCCCCCCAGTCTTCTCACCTATCAATGGGACACTTTCAGAGGGAGGCATGCTCTCAGCCACCAGCAGCTGGAACACAGTGAGAGCCAGCAGCACTGTGACACCCAGAGAAACCTTTTCACCAGAGTCTGCCGGCAGGTAGAATCCCAGCGGAGCCAGAAAGGAGATCATCATGCAGGGGATGAGCAGGTTGAAGATGTAGAAGGAAGCACGTCTCTTCAGGTGGAGGGTGAAGGTGATGTCTGGGTACGGATCTGAACAGCAGCCGTACAGGATGACATTCTTCTTGGCTGGCATCCCCAGAACCTGATTAGAAGGAGGATTTGATTTTTGTCAAAGAATTAAATTCAGGGACATGAACAAGGTAACCACTCACCTCCCATTCCACATTGGGGACAAAGTCGGCCAGGTCAGCGCTGTCTAAGGCATTGAACAGGTCCATCTGGTTTCCATTGTGAGTCCAGGAGCCAAAGGTAAGGTGACACTGCTGCACATCAAAGGGAAAGAAGGCCACATCCACAGAGCAAGAGCTTTTGGTGATGGCAGGCTGGTCCCACATCACCTGGCCATCGTTACGGAGAACCACATTTGTCTCCATGGAGCTGGAGAACCCGTCGTCTGCACTGTGGTGGAGAAGGTTTCACATATAATGAGATCAGGTGGAGATATAGAGCATTGCATCCGAGAAAGGTTTTCTACAACCAAACCACCTACCTGTTATACAGGACGATATCTGGTCTCCATACGTGGCTGCTGGGAATGCGGATGGTGTCAAGGCCGTCGTAGTCCTCCTTCTTCCAAGTGAGAAAAGCATCCATCCACACCTGGCGGACCCACAGGTAGGTAGTCAGGATCTGGTTCCGTTCATCCTGGTGAAAGGACAGTTCACTACAGACACATGAGAAGAGGAATGAATACTCACAAGCTGAACATCTGGAACAGCAGTCAGAGAGCGATTACCATGTCAATGATCTGGGAGAGAGTGATCTGCAGGGTGACGTTGATGATGTTGTCAGTGTCCTCCACCGGCCGCAAAGCCTTGGTGTAGTTGGAGAACAAGTCATTCAGCAGCTTCTGAGCGTAGCGACCGCGAGCGGACAAGCAAACTGGGAAAGAGACACAGAGATATCTTTATTAAACCAGGTGGATATTTCATTTAACACTGATGATGATGAGCAATCAGACATGTGAACAACTCGTGGTCGGGTTGGTATTAATGATTTTATTAAGAATGCTTCATCTTCTTGTTGTTTCTTCACTACTAACGCGTTAGTCTGTCGTCGATTTGACTACTTTATGTATTACTTTGGATGCTGTGAGGATTAAAGTCGATATAAAGTAATTTTCTCTGCTGTTTTTCTTATGGGCAGTAATTTGCATTCACGGTAATCCTGTCTCAGATCACCATCAGTACATCCTGCAGCTCAGTTCGTACCACAGAAACACACATGAGCCACATTTCCCAGTTCAATTAACCTGGTAATCACCTCTGGTTTTACATGTTAATCAGAAAATGTCCGCTGACTGATAATTCCTTTAGTGGTGGTGGTGGACTGAAAGGATGCTACTGAGACACGTGCACGGATCAGAACATTGTTTCTGTGTCTGGCAGTTTTAATAACAAGAAAAAGCAGAATACAAACACCAAAAATCCTTTAGGTGTGGTCCAAAACACATTCTATAGAGAAACTGGCCACGGGACGGTGAAGCTATCTTTACGGAGCAGTTTGCACAGTCGTTGTCTTATGTTTTTGAATGTTTATGGTGAATATAAGTATCACACCAGCTGCAAATTGGTGACAAAGGAGGTGCAGGACGCCTGTCCTTGTATGTGGGGTTGAACCTATATCAAACACTCGAATGGGTCAGAGGAGCGGGTCAACCTTCCGTCCTCTGTTGCTTTTTCTTAGGTTTCTTCCTTTTTTAGAAAATTTGTCTCTTTGTCTTTCATTGTTCTGAAGATTGTAAAGCCTTATGAGGAAAAGTTGTCTATTTTTTACTTAATTAAAGAAAACTTTATGTTTTGTACAAATGCTTCTTTTTTCAAGTGTATCCATCCTTAGAAGAAAGACATAGATGATATTCATCGTGAATAGTACCTAGAAAAACGATTAGAACAAAAGCCCAGAACATCACTTAAACTGCAGCCGGTACTGTAGAAATCCACAGAAACATTAACACACTCCAGTGAACTGTGTCCACTGTTGAGAGTTTAAAAACCAATGAGACAGAAAAAAAGAAGAAGCTAAATTACAATCTCTGTCACATAATAACTTAACAACCTTAACCAGCTTAACATGAACCCTCAGTAAAACGTAGTTTAAGCTGAGGCGACGTTGTACATCCACAGAAATAAAATGTCTGATCAGATCAGAGGAACAGACAGAGGAAAACCTCTGGATGAGGACAGATGGTATCACATATGAAGAGCGGAATTTATATTTTATTTGTCACTGTTTCAGCCTGGCACCTGTCCAGTCTCCAGGTTTTCCTCCTCACTCCCTCTTCCTCTGGACTCCACCACCATTTCTCCACCCACCAGCCACTTCTCTCCATGCTGTCCCAGCCCTTGTTCCCCTCTCCCTACAAACCTTTCCTCAGTCCTCTGTCCACTGCCAGGTTGTAATGTCTTTCAATGCCTCCCTACCTGCTACCAGCTGTTGCTGCCAGCCCTGATACCAGCCCTAATACCAGCCGTCCTCCTCGTCCCTCGGCTCTTTTCTCCTGAACCCTCTGGACCCCTCCTCCGGCATTCCGGACTCTGTTACCTGTTTTGTGAGTTGTCGGCCCTTGTGCTGCGATTTTCAGTTGAACTTTCGGCCCTGGTTTCTGTTGTTACTTTTCTAGTTTAATACTTTGTGCTATGCCTCTTTAGGTAGTTTTCTGTTAATCCAGGCCTCGTCCCTTCCCTTACTTGTGGCATTATTTATTCCAAAGTTCAGATCAGATAAATGTACTCAGTGTTGGAGTAGATAAAGAGTCCAGTAACCATGTCAGTAAACAGAACAGCCAACACTTGATTTCTGTAAACTGAGGATAAAACCTGTTGACGACAAAGACCTTACTATCAGCTGCAGTCAGTCGTCTTCAGGCAGCTGAGGAATGAAATTCATTCGCCAAAGAAACATCATGTAAGGTCACAGTAAAAGACTCTGTTGGCTGTCACCTGTGCGCTTGTTCTTCCATCATTTTTCATTGTAGACCTATAGAGTATAAGAGCAATGCAAGAGATGATGGAATATTAACATGTATTTAACATGTCAAAGAGTCACTAAGTCAGTTGTTAATATTGTAAAAAGAGCTTGACAGTAAAGTGTAAGTGACAGTCGGGTTACGCAAAAGCCTTAATGTAGAAGTTCAGGTTTCAGATTAACTTAAGAAGGTTTGTTCAAAGTGAAACCATCATGTCTTCGACTGTGGTGTTGTCAGCGCAGAGGAACTAAATGTTCGCAGCTCTGGAGACTCAACAACAGCACAGACAAACACACACAGAGGTTCAGAACTTGCACAAAAAAGGAAGTGCACAAGAGCCTGTCCAATTCAGTGACCTTCAGATAACGAGAAAATAATAAATTACTAAACTTTTATGTGACACTGGAGACATGGATGGAGGAGGTGTTACTATCCTTTGTACAAAAATGGAAACGTGGAAGTGAAGAATCTGTCCGACAGACACGAACTCCGGGAGATGTCACAATGAGAATGTTTAAATACGATTCGTTTTTACATGTGTGTATTTGTTCAGCAGATGTAAAAAACATCATGTTCAACCAAAGACAAAGCTGCAGGTACCAGAAGGAGCTGAGTCTGTTTCTCTCTGTGTCAAACACCTTTGTGTTAGATAAGCGATTGGAACAACTACAGCCCAGATTTCCATTAGATGTGACACTGTTGATACAGACCGGTGATAAATGAAAGAAACCCGACATAAAGAGTCTTGGTGAGGTGTTGGGAACAGCTGCAGTGCCCCTCTGTGAAACACGTGGAACCGTACCAGAGGGATGAGAACCGTGCTTCCACATGTTCCCTTATTTGGTGCTTTGATGAAGGTGGTGGTGAAGAGCGTTAGACTGAAGGTCAAAGGTTCACTCGAACTGACCTAACAGCACCTCATCCCTGGCTGAACCTAAGGACTCTGATGGAGGTGGTGCAGCTGAGTGCTAACATGTACATCTGAAACCTCCCCCAGTACTGTAACATACTAAAATCATGAAAAGTGCATTAAGACACACCAGAACCAGAACTAGAAGATCCCTAAAGACCACTAGTCCCTCAAATCTGGCACACAGCAGCACAGCAGGATGATATTTTCAGCAGGGGACGAAGCCTGAAGTGAAGTGAACGTGAAGTGAACACTGATGTACGCTGTAAATATATATATCTCTATGTAAACGTTTCTACTTCTGTACTTGGGATTCTTACTGCAGTACTTTTACTTCTAATGAGACGGTTTTACTGATCTCTGTATTCAATGAACAGCATGATGCAGCAGAGATCTTTCAGTAGCTCTACCTGTGGCTGCTCCTCTTATTGTCCCTGTTCTTCGTGGTTCGGTGAGCTCATGAGTCAGCAGCACTGATCTGAGGAGTTAAAACTCGCAGCTCTGAGAGGTGCCAGCTGGCTCTCACACACATAATGTAGCACACGTGCACCAGCATCATCTTCACCTTCATCACCACTGTCATGAGTGAGTCCTTTCAGACTGGTGCACAGACGCTCAGAATCATGTGAGTCAGACAGACGTTCAGTCAATTTGATCTAAGCTGTTTGCATTTCTGTGTTTTTGTATTTGTGGGATAAAATCAAACCTCTGTGACGTAAACTAGTGTGAAGACTTTTCAGTGTGTACGTCCACAGGAAATGAACGTACAGACTAATTCCCATATAAATCAATAAAAACAGGATTGCAGTTTGCAGACATTTTAAAACCATCCAGAAATGGTACAAAGACAAAAGATCAGATGTTGAAACTAAGAGATTCGATTTAACTACAGAGACGTTTCTGAACAGGTGAAACTGTTGAACGTGACGTAATGTTACTTTCCGAAGGAAGGGACGTCAGGTCCAAGTATTTTCTACCACACTGAAAACACAAATGCACAATAGACGAGTGCTGCTGGAAGTAGTTTTGACTTGGAGCTGTTGAAATGTTCTCAATGACTCAATGATTTCTGCATTTGGAATCACTCAATTATTTAATGAGTGAACAACCGAACTGATCAGTGTTATCTTTAAAAAAACGTCACATTAATCCACTGGATCAGAAAAGATGGAGCTTCAGGTACATGATGAAACCAGCTGTCCACATCAGATTTGATTAAATAGTGGATGAAGTGGTAACAGTCTGGTAAAATATCGAGCTGCGTTTTGGATTATTGTATCTTCTACTGTTTGATCTCTGGAGGTTCCTCCGTCTTTTATCTGGATGGATTAGAGTTCTTAGTGTGACTGACAGCCGCCCCCTCCTCTCCTTATCACTCAGACTTATTAAACCTGAAACCCCCATTGACTTCAGTAAATTTACCAAATGTTGGACACAATGGTTTCAGATAAAACACATAAGCTGATAATTAAAATCATTTTTTAAATTATTTTTTTTTATTATTTAAGTTTTTCTTGATTTCTCCATTTCCAGTTTCTATGATTTGTTGCTTTTCTTAAACCTACGGGATAAAAAACTCTACAAACAAATGACTCAAACTGTTAATTAAGGATTGAAGAAAGGATTCAGATGTCATTGATAGTTACAGTGAAGCTTATCTGTTCCTGTAAAACAGATCACATTTAGTTCGAACAGATCAGTGATTTGGTTTTTAGTTTAAAATCTGAACGTTATGACGTCATCTGTTTTAAAAACAGCTGTGCAAAAATAAAATGAGCTCAACGTCTTCACGTCAAATGTCTCATTTTTTCCTCTCCTGACATGAAGTTTTGTCAGTGTTTAAGCGAAGTTGAAAATCTCTCACCTGGGAGAAAGGAGAGGACCAGGAGAGAGATGATCGATCCACTGCAGAGAAGCTTCATCCTGGCTCTGAAGACCGTTATTGATCCAGTAAAGAACGATGGATCACAACACTATGACCATCCAGACTCCGACTGACGAGCAGAGAGGATAAAGAGAGAGACTGAGAGAGAACTGCTGCTGCAGATCCGTGTGTTTGCTGTAGTGCGGTGGTCTCTGACGTATGAGGGGTCATTAGTGCCACACACCACCTAAAAACCATGCTGGGAGCTCCAGCTTGTTTCACTCACAGGCCATTAAGGGGCAACAAGACACACGTACAACATTAGGACCAAACAATGAAATGTAAAAGCTTAAATAAGAACAAACAAAAGCAGAAATGAAATGAAGAAAAGGCAGAAAAACAGTCGGGATGTTTTTAAGTTTGATTGAGTTGGATTGATTAGTGAACACCGGGTCTCCCCCTCAGTTTACACCTGCTGCAGAAATTTACTGTAAATAACACGATGGACAAACTAGAAAATAACAGTGACGTTAGTCGAAGACCTCGAGGAATAATTGCTTCCTCACTGTCACCTTTGACCTTTGCTGCTGTGTGGATTGAGACAAACTCACTGTTTAAAGCTTCTAATCAAAGAGTCAGATAAATAGAGGGGAGAAAATGAAGAGATTAACGGATTAGCAGAAAAGAAATTGGCTCCCAGAGACAATGATGACGAAGTCAGGGAGTCAAAACCCAAACGTCTTGTTCTTTAGCATTTTAGTGAAATTGAATGCTCCTGCTTGATCTAGATAAGATATAAGACAGACATTAAAGTGAATGAGTAAAATCTAAAAACAGGTTCAAAGCAGTTTTCTGATCTGCTAAAGATCCAGTTTGTCAGACAAACTTCCAGCAGAGAAACCTTCCTCAGATGACAAGAGAGGACTTCAGGAGTTCCACCACACAAGTACAATAAGTTCAAAGCACCACCCGGACTCAGGTCCTCCAGGCTGGTCCTCCCAGTTTCTCACCATGGTTTCCTTGTCTGGGACCAGTTTACCTTTAGGAGACCCATGGAAATAACAGAACAGAAAATGAGCTGCAATAGAACAAAACGTCCCGTTGGCTGTTTATGACAGTGGCCATGTCAGCGTCATGCGTGTGGTTCTGGTCTGTTAGTGTTGTTCTACTCCTCCTCGGTATTATTATTATTATTATTATTATTATTATTATTATTATTATTATTATTATTATATATTTCAAATATAACCAGTTAATGTAATTTAATAAAATAACCTAAGACATGAGAGTTGGAGCCTAAAAAGGGAACTGTTACTGAATGTTCCCTGTTACTATATGTTCCCTGTTACTGAATGTTCCCTGTTACTGAATGTTCCCTGTTACTGAATGTTCCCTGTTACTATATGTTCCCTGTTACTGAATGTTCCCTGTTACTAAATGTTCCCTGTTACTAAATGTTCCCTGTTACTATATGTTCCCTGTTACTATATGTTCCCTGTTACTATATGTTCCCTGTTACTATATGTTCCCTGTTCTGTTCCCTGTTACTGAATGTTCCCTGTTACTGAATGTTCCCTGTTACTATATGTTCCCTGTTACTGAATGTTCCCTGTTACTGAATGTTCCCTGTTACTAAATGTTCCCTGTTACTGAATGTTCCCTGTTACTGAATGTTCCCTGTTACTGAATGTTCCCTGTTACTATATGTTCCCTGTTACTATATGTTCCCTGTTACTATGTTCCCTGTTACTATATGTTCCCTGTTACTAAATGTTCCCTGTTACTAAATGTTCCCTGTTACTATATGTTCCCTGTTACTATATGTTCCCTGTTACTATATGTTCCCTGTTACTATATGTTCCCTGTTACTAAATGTTCCCTGTTACTATATGTTCCCTGTTACTATATGTTCCCTGTTACTGAATGTTCCCTGTTACTATATGTTCCCTGTTACTATATGTTCCCTGTTACTATATGTTCCCTGTTACTATATGTTCCCTGTTACTATATGTTCCCTGTTACTATATGTTCCCTGTTACTGAATGTTCCCTGTTACTGAATGTTCCCTGTTACTGAATGTTCCCTGTTACTATATGTTCCCTGTTACTAAATGTTCCCTGTTACTATATGTTCCCTGTTACTAAATGTTCCCTGTTACTATATGTTCCCTGCAGAGCTTTTGTAGTTTCCCTGCACAGAAATGGATGTTTTCAGGGAGACGGAGTTGGACGTGGAGAAACCTGCTCCAGTCATAAAGAAGATTTAACACCTCCCTGCTGGATCGTTCTTCTTCTTTTTAAAAAGCTTTTGTTGAGTGAAATTGAAGGCGTCTGAAGGTTAATTGAAGTGCGGCGCTGCTGTCAGCAAATTCCTTAATTCCTCCTTTCCAGGAGGGCTGGGGGCCAAAGCTGGACTGAACCAGCACAACAGAAACCAGACACGAAGCCCTACTTAAACACATACACGTTTAGTTTGGTTTCAGGGGCCACAGCGGTGGAGGCCGTCTTGTACACTGGCACCAACTGGGAACTCACCTGTCCAAACACTAACAGCTGATTTTCCTCCTTCACGCTGCGTTTTCTTCTCAGTTAGTAAAGTGAATGTGTCTCTAACAGCTTTGGAGTCAGGTCAGATTTGAATAAATGCAGCTGCAGACTTCTTGGCTCATCAGGTGATTTATTACTGTAGTGACCAGTTGAAGTTTTTATCTTTTCATAAAAAACTATATTGAAGATTTAATCAGGAAAAGTAGATTCTGTTCTGAAAAACACTGACGTCCATTCTGTTTGACCATTAAACTTCTTCTATATCAGATTTATTTTATTTCACGTGTGACACGCAGAAAGTGAAAAGGCTGTGATGTCTGTGGGTTACTGTAAAACCTTCTTCATCCCTGTGTTGCTGTGTACACTGTTGTACTGTGGTACCTCTTTAATGTAAGAAGGTACAGGTACTCTTTAAAGCAGGGGTGTCAAACTCAATTGCACAAGGGGCCAAAATCCAAAACACACTTTATCCTGTTCGGCCCGCGACTTAAACATTTATTGAACACACTAAAACTTTTAAAACTTAACTTTTTTTAACATAAACCTTAAATAACTTATACTATTTTGCTCTCTATAAAAATATATCCTGTCTAAATTATACAAGTTAGAAATAAAGTAAACGTTAAAAGAACAAACATTCAAATTTCTTTAATCTTTTGTCATTTTATATAAAAAATAAAGTTAAATTTTAAATATCCCAAAAGATTTTACTCTCCATAAAAATATATCCTGTCAAAATTATACAAATTTTATTATACGAATCGTAAATGCACATGCTGCATAACAAAACCTGGAAATATAAATAAAATTTGTGTTTTTCAGCAATAACAAATCAAATCATTCAGTCTTTGCTCTTCAGTCATTTTATCAGAGCTGCATCTGTTTTTGTCAACAAGTTCGTTTATATTTGTTGTGAGGTTCTGTGTTGTGGAGATTCTCAGGATGGACTGTAGGTTCTCACCAGTGAGACGACTCCTGTGTGCTGTTTTGTTAGTCTTCATCACTGAAAACAGCTTCTCACTAAGTTTTGTGCTACCAAACATAAACAAGGTTCGAGCCTCATGTGGACGGAGCTGGGACATTTCTGTGGGAATGGAGTGAATAAACTGTGCGGGTCCTGCAGTGTCCTACTTTACCTTCAGTCATTACACTGCAGCTCAATCAGCTCCATCTGAATCTGCACAGGTGAAGTTTCCACATAGACGGTAAAATTCTTTTCTTGTTCGTCAAAGTCACCAAAGGTCCGTGAGAACTCAGTTTATCAGCAAAGTGAGTATTTGTGAACACCGTTGTAACGATATGGTTCAACATTACTTGGCATCCGTGAGGACCAGCTTCATAATAACTTGCAGCATCATAAACTAGACTTGAAGAAGGCAGCTGAAGCGCTGCATTATGGGATCTGTAGTTTACTGCAGCGCTTCATGTCGCCGGGTCATTAATAACAATAATATAGAAATGATCTGATGGCCGGATATAGTTACACGCCGGGCCGGATGTGGCCCGCGGGCCGTGAGTTTGACACGTTTGGTTTAAAGGGAACCTGAGTGTGAAAGAGAGAAACCGTGATGAAGATGGAGGTCGGCTGTGATGGAGGAGAGGCTCCAGTAGAGGGCGCCAGAGCTCCAGATTGAAGTACCTCACTATCAAAGTACTGCATACAGCGATAAACAAATACTGTGTTTTCTGGTACTTCTCCACTCTAATACTGTGTACTCTGTGTGGTCTCTGTACTTCTAGTACTTCGTATACGTTGTGTACTTCGTGTACTTTAGTACTTCTAGTACTTCTAGTACTTTGTGTACTTCATGTACTTCGTATACGTTGTGTACTTCGTGTACTTTAGTACTTCTAGTACTTCTAGTACTTTGTGTACTTCATGTACTTCGTATACGTTGTGTACTTCGTGTACTTTAGTACTTCTAGTACTTTGTGTACTTCATGTACTTCTAGTACTTTGTGTACTTCATGTACTTCGTATACGTTGTGTACTTCGTGTACTTTAGTACTTCGTATACGTTGTGTACTTCTAGTACTTCGTGTACTTTAGCACTTCTAGTACTTTGTATACTTCGTGTATTTCATGTACTTCCAGTACTTTGTGTACTTCGTGTACTTTAGTACTTCGTATACTTCGTGTACTTCATGTACTTCTAGTACTTTGTGTACTTCTTGTACTTCGTATACGTTGTGTACTTCGTGTACTTTAGTACTTCGTATACGTTGTGTACTTCATGTACTTCGTGTACTTTAGTACTTCTAGTACTTTGTATACTTCGTGTACTTCATGTACTTCCAGTACTTTGTGTACTTCATGTACTTCGTATACGTTGTGTACTTCATGTACTTCGTATACGTTGTATACTTCATGTACTTCGTATACGTTGTATACTTCGTGTACTTTAGTACTTCCAGTACTTTGTGTACTTCATGTACTTCGTATACGTTGTGTACTTCGTGTACTTTAGTACTTCCAGTACTTTGTGTACTTCATGTACTTCGTATACGTTGTGTACTTCGTGTACTTCGTATACGTTGTGTACTTCGTGTACTTTAGTACTTCTAGTACTTTGTGTACTTCATGTACTTCGTATACGTTGTGTACTTCGTGTACTTTAGTACTTCCAGTACTTTGTGTACTTCATGTACTTCGTATACGTTGTGTACTTCGTGTACTTTAGTACTTCTAGTACTTTGTATACTTCGTGTAATTCATGTACTTCCAGTACTTTGTGTACTTCATGTACTTCGTATACGTTGTGTACTTCATGTACTTCGTATACGTTGTGTACTTCGTGTACTTTAGTACTTCCAGTACTTTGTGTACTTCATGTACTTCGTATACGTTGTGTACTTCGTGTACTTTAGTACTTCCAGTACTTTGTGTACTTCATGTACTTCGTATACGTTGTGTACTTCATGTACTTCGTGTACGTTGTGTACTTCGTGTACTTTAGTACTTCTAGTACTTTGTATACTTCATGTACTTCCAGTACTTTGTGTACTTCATGTACTTCGTATACTTTGTGTACTTCATGTACTTCGTATACGTTGTGTACTTCGTGTACTTTAGTACTTCTAGTACTTTGTATACTTCGTGTACTTCATGTACTTCCAGTACTTTGTGTACTTCATGTACTTCGTATACGTTGTGTACTTCATGTACTTCGTATACGTTGTGTACTTCGTGTACTTTAGTACTTCTAGTACTTCGTATACTTTTTCACTTTTCTCCTTATTTTGCCTCCTTTTTCCTTTATTACCAAACGTTACGTAATGACTCGACTCCGCTCTCTGATTGGTTGAGCCACCTGTCAGTCTGCCGTGTAGCAGCCAATGAAAGCAAGCGGCAGGCGATACAAACTGACAGCCGCCATGTTGTGTCTCCGGGACCCAGAGGTTCGGGAGTCCGGGTCCGGGAGTAAACACTAGATGTTACCGCCCGTTCGGCAGCTGGAAGCCATGAGCCGTCCGTCCTCAGCGGGACCTGGACCTGGACCTGGAGCCGGAGGAGGACTCGGGACCGGCAAAGCAGTTGGAAAGCACGGGGGAGCGGGAAGCGCCGCTGCCGCTGCGGCTGCCGCTGCGGCCGCCGGTGTGAGCTCGGTGACCGGGTCGGGGTCTGCTGCCCCTTCCTCCGCGGTGACCCTGCCCGCGGTCGGCCTGCCCACACAGTCCTCGGAGCTCACGGCGCTGTTCGAGTGCCCGGTGTGCTTCGACTACGTCCTGCCGCCCATCCTGCAGTGTCAGGCGGGTCACCTGGTCTGCAACCCGTGCCGCCAGAAGCTGAGCTGCTGCCCGACCTGCCGGGGCCCGCTGTCCCCGAGCATCCGGAACCTGGCGATGGAGAAGGTGGCCTCCACACTGCCGTTCCCCTGCAAGGTAAGACACGGCTCCCTTCAAGCCACTTTTAAAACCACTTCCTGGTTCGTTCTCAACGCGCTGGCTGACAGGTGTGTGCGTGTCCTGTGACGTCACAGCGGCACCGAGGACCCAAACAAGTCTGGATCAGGTCTGATCTGGTCCGAGTTAAACCAGTAACAGACCTGTTGATGAATAAAGGGACAGTCCGCTGTTGTTGAGGAGTTGAGTCCAGGTGAAGTTATCTGGAAGTTGAGTCATGGCAACTGGACTTCCTTTAGTTGGTTGAAACGTTTCGCTACTCATCCAAGTAGCTTCTTCAGTCTGAAGATAGTTGGTTAGAGGCCGCAAATTTATGCTCCAAGGCTGGTTTCACTCCACCCCTTGGCCTGAATAGGCTCGTTAGGTGAAACAAAGGATGGGGGGGATGTGAAGGATGTAACGATCACACCTCAGCCCACCCCCTCGTAACACCTAAATGGGTCGTTAAGTGTGTCCAACCTGGTGCAGGTGTGAACTGGTTCTGGCCTTTTTGGGGATAGATGAAAGGGCAGCATGATAAATAGAAGACAGGTTGTGTCTAAGTCCTCCACCTCTGTTGAGAGAGGGAGTGTTGATCTGCACATGCAGGGCTTCCCTCACCCCTCTCTCAAACCACTTGTCCTCTTTGTCCAATATTTTAACGTCACAGTCCTCAAATGAGTGTCCTTTATCCTTAAGATGAAGGTACACAGCTGATTCAGGACCTGAGGTGTTACTCCTCCTGTGCTGTGCCATCCTCCTGTGTAGCGGCTGTTTGGTTTCTCCAATGTACAGTTCAGGGCATTCCTCACTGCATTGGACCGCATACACTATATTGCTCATCTTGTGTTTTGGAGTCCGATCTTTGGGATGTACAAGTTTCTGTCTAAGTGTGTTAGTGGGTTTGAAATAGACAGGGATGTTGTGTTTTCTGAAAATCCTCTTGAGCTTATCTGAAACCCCAGCCATGTAAGGTATGACCATGATCTGTGATTCAGATGTTTCGTGTTCTCACAGGAACCGGTTCTGTCTCTGCACGTTTTCCACTGTGAGTGTGTTAAAAACTGCTGTCACCAGCGTTTATCACACTTTTCACTATTGTGTATGATCGTGAGACTGAGGGGAGTAGATGTGTTTTTTAAAACATTAATGCTGTGTTGGTTCTCCGCTGTGGGATCCTCTGTACCCTGATCCGTCGTCAGTGTCCTGATATATCTTCAAACATTAGAAGATTGTTATCGATTTCAGGCCTGCTCCCCGTCTCTGGCTCTTCAGCTCCCTCCCTCGGCGTAGAGTGGCAATGAGTAGATCATTGGCCTGAGGTACAGAAGGTTTGGGGTTCAAACCCTGTCACAGACACCGTGTCCTTGAGCAAGACTCTCTACGCTAGCTCCCCGGGCGCTGTATGTAGCTGCCCACTGCTCCCCCCAAAATACAAATTTCATCTGTAACATGTAAATGTGACAAATGACAAATAAAGGTGTTTCTTCTCTTCTCTTTCTATGGTCCATGGTTAGTCAGACCTGCAGTGGAGTACCCTGCCTCACCACCAGGTGGAGCCTCTTAGATGTTTTGTTACTTGTTCGCGTCGTCCATCCGTCCCATTCATCTTAACACGATATCTCAGCACACCTTTTAAGGAAGTTCATGTACATTTTCTCTAGTACTCGAGGATGAACTGATTAGATTTTGGTGGTTAAATGTCATCGGTCAAGGTCACTGTGACCTTGAGTTTGTGTCATTCTTGTGAACATGATATCAAAGGAGCATCTCTTCCTTGAAATTTGGCACAAGCTTCTACTTGAATTCAAAGATGAACTGATTAGTTATTAGTTGTCAAAGGTAATTAGAACACTGTGATAGACTGGAGACCTGCTCGGAGTGTAGCCCGCCTCTCGCAGCCGGGTTTGGCTCCGGTCACTGCGATGTAGTCTAAGGACCTGCTGGAGGGAAGGAGGGAGCACAAGGGTCCACCTGGACTCTGGATGAACTGCAGACATGCTACAACCATGAGACAGTATTTCTAACTCCTGGCACGGACATGACTGACAACAACAATAATAATAATAATGAATTTGTTTTAGCCGAAGTCACCTCGACCTGTGGCCACGAGCAACCAGCTGATTTACAGAAGTTTTACAGCGACAGGAGTAGAAACTCATTGTGTTGTTAAAACAGAAATCTGATCGTAGCATGAAGTTAAATCCAAAGGTGAAGGCTGAAAGTTTTGCAGATATTTAGTCATAAACCAAAGTTTTAGAGTGATGAACCGAAAACACACAGGTGCGTGTGATAAAAACGCGCTGCTGAGTTGAAAGAAAGGAAGAGAGGAGTGTGTGTGCATTCATGGGAACATATGTGTGTGTTGGGGACTGTCGACAGATGCTGGGAGGAGGAGGAGGAGGAGGAGGATTGCGCTCTGCTAAGCGATACTCCCCTTTTATTCTCTCTCTCTCTCTCAGCTTTCTTCCTCCCCGCCCCCACTGTGTGTGTGTGTGTGTGGCGTGTTTGTGTGTGTTTTTGCAGAGTGTGTGTTATTGTGTGTGTGTGTGTGTGTGTGTGCTGCAGTATCTCAGTCGGTTGGAGGGCTAATGTTTTCCTGCCGCTCTGTCAGAGACGGAGACAGAGAGAGGTTTTCACCACCATTCGGACGGTCTCCACACAGCTGAGAGTGTGTGTGTTGGTATCTGTGTTTTGGCTCCAAGTCTGTGTGCTGCTGTATTTTTCCACCACAGAAGAAGAAAACAGTTTTTTTTTTTTTTCTCTGCTGCTGCAGCAGAAGAGAAAGCAGGAGAGCGAGGTTCAGCTGCATTACTGCTGCATCTGTTTATATTCACCAACAGGAGCTGGTACGTGTGTGTGTGTGTGTGAGTGAGCATCCTGCAGCTGATTGATTATCTATTGGTTATTTCTTTAATGAGTGTGTCAGGTGTAAGTAGTTGATTCTGTGTGCGTCTGACAGCCTGCAGCCGCCTGATGTTTGATGTTTCGGTTCCCTGATGCAGCTTCAGCAGATTCAGTTTATTTTTGTAGCAGTTTCAAAAATAAATGTGTCTTAATTTAAAAAATGTGAAACCATCCATTTAAATATTAAACTGTAATAGTGACATGTGCAAAAGTTTGGGTGCACTGCTAAGTCTGTGGGGAATTTCAGGAAAAAATAATTGGTTCAGCTGTTTCGGGCAACTGGTCCATTGGCTTTAAAACGTGACCTCGAGAGACCGAGGTGTGAGAAGTGCTGACCTGCAGGTAGTGGACAGAGACCGATTCTTCCGAACTTCCTGCCACATTTTCTTCCACCTGCTATGTGAACAAATCTGAGGCTGGGTTCAGGTCAGTCCAACAACAGCCCTAACTGACAGATGTTGGGATGCAACAGTTTCATATAAGTCAGATTACAACTAATGCTGAATCTTTGATGGCTCAGTGATGCAAAGACTAAACTATTGAATTTTTAACTTGTATGACGTGTTGAGCGACATAAATGGTGAATGGTAAACTCCTGAGCCTCAACACCACCAACACGTGGACCAATGGGAGCACAGAGCTTTCTGGCTGCAAACATGGGAGAGAGAAAGAGAAATGTTGGTGTTACAAAGTGGAACGTGAGGCGGAGGAAAGGTTTGTGGATCGGTCGTATCTCTTCACCAAACTACCGCAAGAATTTCTACCAATAATTAAACCGGGAACGTTTCTGACTCTAGTCATGTAATTCCATGAGGTGACCGCCTTTTCAGACGGAAATATTTCGTAGCCTGAACCCGGCGTAGGATCTCTGCCCAACTTTTTACTGATGTTCCAGTGGGGGGACTGGGGGGGCTCTTCTAGTAGTTTCATCGTCTGTTTCTTAAAGTAATGATGGATTTTAGTGTCTGCTGTGGATCCTTGTCCTGCTGTAGAAGCCAGCCTCGTTGGCATCCAGAGTTTGCTGGTTTTTAGTGGAATCCTTCAGACTGACTAACAACCTACAGACTTAGTAAGTTGCACAAACGTCTGCACATAGCACAGCTGCTGTTATTTAATCTACAAATGAACTGTATGAGAGCATTTAAAGAAGCTGTCGTGTCCGTTTTCAGAGGTTGTAGTTACATTTACAAACTGTAGTTTTTTGTGCTGGTGATAACTGAAGTTATTTTTCTTATTATTTCTGATTATGTGAAATATATTTGAAAAATATGTTGACTCCTTGTTTAAAGTGGTCAGGGTCCAGTGACACATCTTCAGACGTCTTGTTTTGTCCAACCACCAAAACCCAAAGATATTTTCATGTTGCTGCATGTTTAAAAAACTTCTGACAGAGCTCTATTTTAATTTGCTCAAGTTTTGTGTGTGATTACCAGTAAGTTCATAGTCGACTGTGTAAATGCTGACATCATGTTTTTGGAGTCGTCAGTGTTGAATCTTTCTCAGCAGCTCTCCGCTGTTGATCCTTTCCAGTGTGATTGTGCGACATTTGCATTTGTCCAAATTTAGTTTTGTAAATGTGACAACTCAAACTAAACTCCTGTGTTGTTGTGAGTTGTCTGTATCTGAGCGCAAACCCATGAATAATTTCTCTGTGCAAACAGAGATGAATCATGTGATATTGTGTGTTTGATGGAAACTAAACGTGGTCGGCCAGTTGTTGTCCTGCTGTAGAGTTTTAATCCTTCTGATATATGATCTCCACGCGGCTCTGCAGTCTGTCTGAACAGCTGCAGACTGGCTGTAGTCTGGTTTTGTCCTTCTGTCTGGTTGTGTGCGAAGAGCAGAATGGGACAGAAATCCAGGTTTAACTTCCCAGTTTGATTTAGATTGAAGGATTTTGCAGATTTAAAAAACAACCTATCATCTTACCAACATATAGCTCTGACTTAAACTGAAACTGCAGCGTTCAGATAAAAAATCTTTCAGCCTTTCTCTGTTGTGTGTAATTGTGAACTGAATATCTTTGGTTTTGGACGGTTCACCACACAGAACGTCTGAAGAGGTCACCTTGCGTGTGTGTTTTTAATTTCACCTCATGCTGGCTGAGGTTTCCGTTGTGGAAGTAATCTACCTGTGTGTGTTTGTGTCAGCTGTGTGAGTTGGATGCTGTGTCCGGCCTCCTGCCTGCCTCTCCTCAGGGAGTTGGCTCAGTGGCGCTGCCTGCTGGGCTGGCATCGCCATCAAGGAGTTGGTTCGACTAGCACCGCAGGGCTAACCGCTAATACTGGACGACAACAACAGCAGCAGCACCAGGGGTCAGAGGTCGGGGCCATTCGACCTGTTGGCCGCACCAAACCGCTGCTGGGCAGCCAGGTGAGTCCTGGATGGAAAAAGTCCTGTGGCTGCAGTTTGTTCTGGTTTTGTGAGAGATTTTCTATTATGGGTTGTTGATCATTACTTCTGGAAAAGGTCTGACACCAAAACCTGAAACTCATGTTTACTGTAGATTTAAATCACTCGGCGTCTCCGTTTGTCCAGTCAACACAGGAACAAGTGGTGATGCTGAGTTTTTCTATTCGTCACACGCATCAGGTAAATTCTGACAGGATTCATCAAGTCCTGCAGAGCAGCTGAGGTCGTCATGAAATTTGTGGCTCACGTTCCTGTTCCCCAGAGGATAAACGCCACGACCTTTCCTCTGGCACCTTTTCAGGTCAAAATTGTTGTGGGTATTGTACATGAAGCAAAACAGGTTTCACAAAACGGCACCGTACCTTTCGTGTCTTCTTCTCTGCCCTGGAACCTCTGTGGAGTCCGTGTTACATGTTACAGTCGAGTTACATGTCAATCGTCATCCTGCGCGTTGTTAGGGTCACGTGTCAAACTGTTAAACTACCTGAGGAGTCAGTAATATAAGTGGGTGATAAGTTCAATTCAATTCAATTCAATTTTACACAACCAAAGAAACTGTGGAAGTTTACATGTGGACCACCTGATGGCGCTCTGCTTCAGATGTTGTCTCCCTTACTTGACTAAATGTAAATGTTCTCCTGATGCTGGTTTGAGGTTGTGCCGTCCTTTCTGGATCTTTTTGTAAATGTGATGAGTGAACTTACGTCCCTATGACGAAAACACAGTTTTCTGTTCAGCTCAAGCTTGTTTAGAAAAAAACCTAATTACAGACTCCTGAGTAACCTTCAATCACAGATCTGCTGCTCACACGGATGTTGTGTCTGTCCTGGATGCTGCAGCCGTAGAAGTCGCTCACAGGACTTCACACAGTTAATCTGGTCACGAATTAATGTCCTGACTTCATCTGGTTTAAATGCTCTCATTAATCTGGTTTAATTATTGATCTAATACAAACGTATCCACTGATGTCCTCCCTGTTTAAAAACCTTGAAATGAAGCATGATGGAGGATCTTTTTACCTCTAAGCCATTTACCAGCCTGCCCCCCCCTCGCCCCCCATCCTCTCACTTTTATCCTGATTGGTATTGATCGTGCTGATGCAGACTGAGGCTCTGCTGTGTTTCTGCCTGTGTTGGTGGATCTGAGGCGTCTTTTCTGTACTGGGAACTGGCAACGTGAAGGAGAATGTGGTTCTGTTTAATATTTAATTCTAAATGTGTTTAAAATTAGCTGTTTTGTTATGTGTAATACAAAAGATAATTTACAAATCAATAAATCTATTTTCTGACGTTGAAACTCTGGATTCTCAACTTCAAACAAACAGGTGAAGTTTTCCAGGTGTTTTATTGAATTCTGTGGAAAAAGAGAAGTTGGAAATTCGCTTTGCTTTGTGAGGTCATTAAACAAACAGCTGCTTTGTCTAATTGAATCCAGGCTGAACCTGCAGCACATGAATATTTAATCCAACAGTGAAACCTCACTCTTCCTGTGTTTTTATTCAGCTAATGGATCGTTCTGATCGTTGAATGTTTGAAAATGAATAGATAATCAAACATTTCCACATCAGCTGATTCTAATAATGGGAAGTATTTCAGTTTATTTTGGTTTTGTTGGTCTATAATTAACAACGGTTTAACGGTTTTGATGTTAGTTTGATCCTTTTAAGCTTTTGCTGTTTCTCTCCTGTTGGTTCTGGGTCAGTATCTGCTGCTGTAAATAAGAAATGTGTCACCACTACTCTGGGTAAACAGGAACATAAAGGGGTTACGATGATATATTAATGAGTAATTGGAAGCCTCCATCTTCCATGATCCTCTCGCCGCCTGATTCTTTTTTCCTCATGCAGATGTGTAGGTGTCTTCCTGTAGGCAGTCTCTCTTTATCCAGGCCAAACAGCCAAATCCACTGCTGCCATTCACCTTCCAGAAGTTAATCCAGTTATCATGCTGTTAAGAGATAAAACCCAGCCAGCAGCAGTGGAACACAACAGAAACAGTCTGTGACGGCAGAGCCACAGGAAAATACTGTTGAATCAGTTTTTCTGAATGTCACCAAATGTATAAAGATTTAGTTAAATGATTAATTTTGTCTCTCCAATGAATTATTGTGCAAAACACTTCAGAGCTGGTTAATGGCGTCTGACACATCGTAATGAACGTTCACTCTGTGAAATGTCTGTTATCTGACTGCTACGCATCACTCTGTAACATCTCTGGATGTAGACAGACTGCAGCGGTCACTCAGTATGATCACACACTCGAACTCTGATGTTATTACCTGTCCTTTGACCATACATGGTGTTTCCTCACCTTGACAAAGATGCAGCAACACAACAAGGAAGGTGAAGATGAAGACGGCTAGCTAGTAAACGGTGATGAAACGGTGCAGGATTCTCTACGTTCTGTGAGGCGGGAATGATGAAGGATACACACAGTGTGTCCACACAGGATTGTGGAGGCTGTAGTTTGTGCTGTTGCGATGCACTGCATCATATCATCAGAGTTCATGTCAACGAGTCTGAACTAAATAATAGAAACAGCAGCAGCACAAGCTGCAGGCTTACTCAGGGTTTGTCGTAGGACTTCGTCTGGTGGATTTTCAGTGTTTCTCCCCAAGTGAAACAGATTGAGATAATAATACATTTATTTATAGAGCACCTTTCTAAACTGAAAATGGAGAATGGAAGAGAAATCCTACAAAGACTTGTGTTTGTATTGGTTTGTCTTCTTCAATCTGCCCTGTGCTGAATATCTCTGCTCCCTCCTCATGTTTATGGATATTCTCTCTCTGTTTGGGAGGAGGCGAAGTTCAAACAGCATCACTAATGCAGCCGCCTGCCTCCCCAGAGCTGCTTGTCGCCTCGCTGTTTTCATACCTCATTTACTGTCCTCATCAGCCCCCCACCCCCTCCCCCACTACATTACACTACCATAGGCTCTGTCTATAGTCGCTGTGTTTTTTAAGATGAAACACAAGGAGCGGGGGGGCAATCCCATCACTGTGACCTTCAGCGTCTGTAGAAAGCTGCAGCCATTACTGTAATCTGCCTCTGACCAGAACACACAGTCTCTCTCAGGCTATTTTTACATCACAGCGGGCCTCACACTTCATCTGGATCATCTAAATCAGGAGATCATTAATATGCAGGCTGTTCTCAGCTGCAGCAGCGGCTCAGTGTGATGAGGATAAATGTACGAACAGAACACAGCAGAGTGAAAATATGTTGGTATCTGACGGGGAAACAGATGTTTCTCGTGTTCTTGTCTGACTCATTAATGTTTCCTAGCATCGTTGTGTCTTCTTAAAGCTCCGTCCTGTCTCTTCTTGTCCCTACAGTACTCGTCGGCCGGCTGTCTGCTGTCCCTTTATCACAGTGAGAAGCCCGACCACGAGGAGGTGTGTGAGTTCAGACCGTACACGTGTCCGTGCCCCGGGGCTACCTGCAAGTGGCACGGCTCGCTGGAGGCCGTCATGCCTCACCTGATGCACGCACACAAGTCTATCACCACGCTGCAGGTCAGCACCACAACCTTCACTTTCACTGGGAAATGGCAGAATGCTCTTCAATCGACTGAGTTGAGCAGGAGAAGACGCCTGAAACGATCGGTCCATTAATCTGTTAATTGTCACCACTAAAGATAAATGACTAATGAAAGTCCTTTTCCTTCTCTCTGCAGGGGGAGGACATCGTGTTCCTGGCGACAGACATCAACCTGCCAGGTGCTGTGGACTGGGTCATGATGCAGTCCTGTTTTAGTCACCACTTCATGCTGGTCCTGGAGAAGCAGGAGAAGTACGAAGGCCACCAGCAGTTCTTTGCCGTCGTGCTGCTCATCGGGACCCGCAAACAGGCCGAGAACTTCGCCTATCGCCTAGAGCTCAATGGCAACCGGCGCCGGCTGACCTGGGAGGCCACGCCACGCTCCATCCATGATGGGGTTGCAGCCGCCATCATGAACAGCGACTGCCTGGTGTTCGACACCTCCATCGCTCATCTGTTCGCTGACAATGGTAACTTGGGGATCAACGTCACCATCTCCATGTGCTGACGGAGCTGTGACACAGAGGAAGACGAGGCAGGACCAGTTGAAGAGCTCAGGGGACTCCTGTTCTGGACTCTGAACGTCCTGCGATGTTGGTGATGCAGCTCAGTGCAGCAGTCGTTTAGGAAGTCGTCGTCTGACATTTAGTGAAAAACATCTGAAGCTGTTTCAAAATCAAACAACTGACCAGCAGCTACAGACCAGCTCCACCCTGTGCGGTGTCCATGAACGGGTCAGTCTCATTGATCAGACGCCTAGGGACGAATGGCTCAGACTCAGGTGTCCTCATACAAATGACTTTGGGTCTGATTTTTGACCGCTACCTGTCCTGCCTGGGACGACCTCAGCAGGCTCTGACGTCTTCACATTCTGGACTCTGCTGGGAACAGGTTCTGCCTCGGTGCGTTAAATGTGAATCAGGTTTCCCCGGCACAGTCGGAGTAACAGTGGAAGCGATGTGACAGCTTTAACGCGCTTTGAGCCGTGTGTGACCGAGTCAGTAAAATAGTCACTGTTGTTTCTCACTGGCCAAAAATGATCAGAATCAAAGCTTGAACGTGGGACAGAGACACATAAAACCAAGTATAGGATTTCTATTCTTAGAATGTTGTAGAAAACCAAGCAAACCAAACGCCTGATGTGAAGATACTTCATCAATAAAAGGTGTATCGGTTCTGAAACCAGTGTCTGGTCTTCCCACAGCCACCGTCACAGGATGGACAGAAGTTCTAGAAACACAGCATCCATATACACCTGTAGAGACCTTCAGGGACACTGCAAAGTGTAGGTCGTTTAAAGTCCATTTAAACAACGGTGTTCCACGGATTTCTCATTAAAACAAAACTCTACACCAAAAAAAGGAAACCGAGGTCTAAACTGAACCGTGGATTTGAAGAATTGTTTTCACAGTGACGCGATCTTAAAAACACATTTCTAGTTCATTTGGCCACAGTCATCAAGAAACATTCAGTAGTGAGATTTTCACTAGAAACGACGCCACGGTAGAAGTAAAGGTTAAAGTTAGTAAGTTAAAAACGTTTAGACTCTCACACCGAAGACGTGATTTCTCTATTAATATCAGACTGTGCGGTGGTTTAACTCTCAGCTGCAGCTTCTGTTGATCATCTCACTGAGGTTTTGCTCTTTCACGCTGTGTCAGGTTGCTGGTTCACTTCCCTGCAGCAGTCTGTCGGACTGTGGATCAGGGTTTCATTCCTCCACCCTTCATCAATCTCAGATAAAAGCAGTAAACAGAGGAGTAATAATCCTCCTGCAGTCTGTTCAGCCGCCAGCGCCTTATTTTCTACCGCCGACCTCCTGTTCCTGCTGAACCTCTGTCTTGGTGCTTCTTCTTTTTCACTTTTACTCAAACATGCAACTGAGACTCTTGTAAGAGGAATACAGGAAAAGCTGATTGCTGCTTGTGTGACGTCTTTAAAGACCCCGGGACTCAGGCGTCAACATTTTCAGTCTTGTACTAAAATTTCAATTTTTCTGTAAATTGTCCTTTGAACTCTTTTGTTTGTGCAGCTTGAACATTGATCTCTTTAACACGATTGGTTCTTGCGTGAGGCTCTCTGTGAGTTAAAAAACAGGTTTCCTAACGTTCCCCATGTGTGAACCTCTGTAGCAACCGACCAGGAAGAACCCAACTTCACCATATACCTCTGACCGCCGTCACGTCTGCAACTGAACTGCAAAGCCCTCGGACCTCTGCCCTGTGTTTCTGCGTTCATTTAGCAAAAGAAAACTGCCTTGACCTCCGTTTGTCCACGCGCAGGATTCATTAAGGAAAAACAGCTGCAGGTGGTTTTTCCCCAAACTGAGGACGAAAGGTTGGTGCGTCAATAAAATGAGATGTAGAATTGATTAAACTCGTGTTATATTTGGATGGTTACTGTTTGTTTGTAACTGATTTAACTTGTGAAGAAATCAAAATATGTAAAACAATAAAAACATGGGTTTGATTTAGTCACTTTTGTCTTTTCTTTGAAAGGTTTTAGATTAATTAAGCAATAAAACTAAAAGTTGTAATATCTGAGAAATTAAAGTTAAATCATTAAGAACTGAACAGGAGGAGACACTTTGTCACGGTAACTGGACTGAAACGTTTCACCAAAAGCTTCTTCAGTCTGTTGTTCAAGTTATATAATATTAATTATAATTACTAATGTCCACTGTGAATAAACTGCCAGTTTATCCAAGTAAAAGTTATTTTAGTTTTGCTGCTTCGTTCATTTTCTACAATATAAACTTACAGAGCACTGTTGTTGTCTGCTCTTATTCAATCTGTTTATCAACGCTTGTTAATGAAATCAAATTAAAAGAAACTTTTACACTGACGAAAACGATTCAAGAAGTTCCGACTTGTCTACTAAAAAAAACCAATCCTCTTTAAATTAAGTTCGGCTGTTAGTTCTAATGGCAAAACAACAAAACTGAGCTAACGAGTCTCTTAGTTTCACTGACTCAGTGTCACCTAAATCAATCATACATGTGTCACTTTATTTCATTTAAATGTCTGAACGTATTCAGAAGCTTCACATTCAGGACGAAGACGGTGTTAAACTTGTACTTGTACTTGTCACTTTCAGAGGAACCGGTATGTTTGGCTGTAAATGGTTTAGTTGTAAAACTAACATCACTGTTAGTTTCTCATTTTGAATGTTTGCGCTGAGTCGTCTTCAAACGTCTGTTCTGTTCATCACTTTGATCGAGTCTGGAAACTGAGAGCAGCCTAAATGTGGAGTTACATTTTAATAATACGTTTAAAAAAACACTGATCTGCAACATTACAAACACACAAAGGAGATCCTATGAAGGGACTCCACCCACCCTGTCCTCAGTCCAGCAGTCAACACTGAAATCTGACAAATTAAGATTCTGAGTGTGTGGAGGAAAAACTAATGACATAAGAGACAAATCAATGATTGTGTGATATCAAAATTAAGAACATAAAAAAGGTTTAATTACTTCTTCATGTAAGAAAGTTGGTTTGTCCTTGTTAAGATACCACTGAACAAGTGGTGTCTGTCTCTCTTCTGTCGTTAGTTTGTTTCTGTCTGTCTCCTCCATCAGATCCTGCTTCTACTTTCGTCTATCGTGGTCTCTGTCTGTCTCTCTTCTTCTGTCTTTGTCTCTATCTGTCTCTCTTCTTCTGTCGTCCCTGTCTGTCTCTCTTCTTCTGTCGTCTCTGTCTGTCTCCCTCTTCCTGTCACTGTCTCTGTCCATCTCTCTTCTTTCATCTCGGTCCCGGTCAGCGTCTCGTCGTCTTTCTCCATCCCTCTCTCTCTGTCGATCTACTCTCCCCCTACCTGTCTCTCTTCTGTCATTCTCTCTGTCTGTCTCTCGTTTCCTGTCTCTGTCGTTCTCCCTCTCACGGTCTCTCCTCCTGTCTTCGTCTCTCTGCCTGTCTGTCTCCCTCCTCCTCTCTTCCTCGTTCTCCCTCGCCCTCTGTCCACTCTGCTGGCTGGACGGCGCCCCCCTCTGGTTGTATTTATCATAGGCTGTGTCCTCCTTCTCTTCTTTGACTCTGACAAAAGGAGGAGGAGGAGGTGAGGAAGAGGACAGCTCCCGGCTCCCCCTCTCTTTCTCTGCCTTCTTCTTCTTTTTCTTCTCTTTCTTCTTCTTCTTTTTCTCTTTTTTGTCTGTGACAGGAGCAGAAGACAGGAAATAAAAATCCATCTGAGAACGATTCTTTTATCAGGTGAGCTGAAGACAACAGGAAGTGACCTCACCTTTCTTCAGCTTCTTCACAGGTACACTGTACTGCTCGTCTTCCTCTGATGAAGAGGAGGAAGATTTAACGGCTTTTGGAGCACAGCCCTCCTCCCTCAGATGTCTGGTCACATCGTCCATGTCCTCAGAGTCTTTAGGGGGACGGTAGTCTTTAACGTGGTCCACCCGGATGGTCCGGCCTTTGATCTGACGGCAGAAACAGATTCACAGTTTGAATTATTGGTCTTCAGGTGTGTCCCTGACACTGTGCACCTGTAGCCAATCTCTGAGCAGCACAGAACGAAGGTACAGCAGGTGTGAACCAGCTGTGTCACCTTGATGCTGTTGAAGTTGTCCACAGCCAGGATGGTGCTCCTCTGGTCCTCATAGCAGATGAAGCAGAAACCTTTGGACTTCCCCGTCTTCTTGTCGCGCACCAGGTTGATGTTAACGACCTCCCCGTACCTGTCAGGTGTTTAGGAGGAAAAAAAGGTGAGTTGTTTTACTGAGGGTGGGTGAAGAGAAAGACAAAGAGAAAAACGTGCAGGTTCTTACTGAGAGAAGACGCAGATGATGTCGCCCTCGGTCAGCTCGTATGGAAAGCCTCCTGCAGGAAACAAAATCACAAACATCACACACAGCATAACAACCTTCCGTCCTTCCCTTTGCTCTGTTCTTCCTTTTAATGGGTCTTCCATTCATTTTCTTTCTTGCATCATCTGTGTCACACATTAAATCATGTTTCAAAACATGACAACATGCAGCATCAGCTCATCCAGGAAAGTCCGACTTTTCCTACCAACAAATATCCAGGCGCTGTCTTTGTACTCTGAGTGCCAGGACACGGACTCGTTCACTCCGAGGTCGGCCTCGCGCTCATTCAGCTCGTTGATCAACTTCACCTTTGTTAACGGACTGGAAACAAAAGACATGAATATTTACCAGCTGTATGTGTCACATCACCAGGTAGTTGTGTGAAGGCTAAATGTTTGCCTCAGGTCATCAAAAAGCACCAGGAATACATGAGACTGCAAGTTATAGTTATAAATAATAGAATCAGTGCTTATGGAAACCAGCCACTGTATTTGTACATTTACTTGATTTATCTTGTATTCATGAATTTATAGTAGTAGTATTAGTAGTAATACGTAGACACTGAGACCTCATAGAGCTTAGTTAAATGTATCATATGATAAATACACATAAACTATGATAAATACAAAACTGCTTTCAGGTGAACCCACTTAATAAAAAACAAATCGACTCAAATATAAAAAAACGTTCACAAAAAATGAATGAATCTCACTTTAAAACTTGGATTTAACTGAATTACGACCTTACTGGATCATGACGAATTCAACAATTACCATTAATTATTGTCTTTAAGAATGTTAAGGGGTGTTTTTCATATAGCTTTTTAACCAGCTGACTACAAATTGTTATATTGTTAGATTTTTCAACGGGGCTCGGTAAAAAAAAAAAAAAAAGGGGACTAGCTTTTAGCAATAGCGAGCAGGTTCGCCTAGATCTGCTAACCTCGTTAATATAAAGACGTAGCTGCAGTTAAAAACCTCAATAATGAACATTTTACTTACTTCATGCTGAACTACATGAAAACACGACACGGAACACAAACAGACGTGGCGGAAGTTGTCTAGTGAGCGGCCACGAGCCACTTCCGTGTGAACTACCGCCGCTGCTGCCGCCTGCTGGTTGGATGTTTGAACGGCAAACTCCGTTTCCTGTTAATAAGGTGTATAAATGTTTTTAAAAAAATAATAACAATAAGGCATCTTCCTAATTTAACAGCTGTCTGCTGTAATAAAAACACATTATTTTACCTAGTTTAACTTTTATGTACCTAGGAGGCGTCAGTCTGTGAGCTCAGCATGAAGACACACTGGACGCACAGCTCCATCTGTTTCTATTGCTTCATATAAACTATATATACTCTTCATATATAATATGTGCAAAGAAGCACATATTATGTACATATCTTATGTATATTTACGTTATTGTGGATACTTCTTTTTTCTTTATGTCCTTGTGTATTTTCTTTTTGACCTGGTTTATATTTCACTGCTAGTTTTATTATTGTTTTATTAAATCTCTTGTGTGTAATTCTACCGCCCGACCTGCAGGTGTCGCTGTGAAGCTGCTTGACTTCCACTGACCCGGTTTGTAAACACAGGTGTGTCCGCTAAGAAGGCAGCTAACCTAGCTAACTAGCTAACTAACACACATTTAAGCTGTAATTTTCTGCATATTTTGATATGTCAAAGTATTAATTGTAAGATATATAAATTATTTAATGTCTGCCAGTTTGAATTATTGTAAGCTTAGCCAGGTATGCTGCCACATCTCTAATGTTAGCGGTAATAAATAGGTTTGTATTAGTAACATTTTCATTGATTGCTTCACAGCTGATCTACTGCGGGTAAGTAAAGCTAAACTCACAGCTTCTTAAATAAGTGTTAATGGCTAATTTTTGCATGCGTACTAGTCATAAGTTGAACTCGCCTACAGTTTCACGCAATTTAATTTAGTTTTACTCGTTTTCAAACCACGGGTTTCTATTACACAACTGTCAATAATGTATCTAACTCAGGTGGAAGTTCTAATATAATCGGCATAAGATGACTCAGACTTTAATAAGGATAACGTGTTTGAATTTAATGTCAACTTGGGTGATTTAGCTGTTAAATGACTTTAAAGGCTCCTGAGTTGTCGATATACCAGTGAGTTTTGTTTCTGTGCAAGGACATCGAAAATTAACAGATCCATCAGTGAAGTTTTGTGGAAGCTGTTCCCCGAAAGAAACACAGCATGTTACTGGTACAGTTACAAGTCTTCCACGCTGAAGCTGCATATTATAGATATTTGAAGTTAAAAGTTAAATAAGATATTATGGAACCAGCTGAATGCATGAAACTGTACTGTGCTACTCAGCAAGTGAACTTCTCCAAGAGCTAATTGGAGCCAGGAGTGATTCAACCTTGAGTCCAATCAGTGTGATGATATTGGATATGTTGCTAAAAGCTGTCCTGCCCTTTAAAAACACACACCAGTTTTGGGTTTACTGGTTTCAAGAAGCACTGTCTGATGTGAACCATGTCTCGAAGAAAAGAGCTCTCTGAAGATCTACGATCAAGAATTGTTGAGCTGCATGAAGCTGGAAAGGGTTAAAGAAGTATCTCCAAAAGCCTTGATGTTCATGTGTCCATGGTAAGACAGACTGTCCACAAATGGAGAAAGTTCAGCACTGTTGCTACTCTCCCTAGGCATGGTCGTCCTGTAAAGATGACTGCAAGAGCACAGCGCAGAATACTGAATGAGGTAAAGAAGAATCACAGAGTGTCAGCTAAAGACTTACAGAAATCTCTGGCACATGCTAACATTTTTGTTGACACATCTACAATAATGAAAACATCAAATATTGCTGTCCACAAAAAATATTGCAGCCCGTTTAAAGTTTGCAAAAGAGCACCTGGATGTTCCACAGCACTACTGGCAAAATATTCTGTGGACAGATGAAACCAAAATTGAGTTGTTAAAAAACACACAACACTATGTGTGGAGAAAAAAAGCCACAGCACACCAACATCAAAACCTTATCCCCACTGTAAAACATGTGGAGGGAGCATCATGGTTTGGGGCTGCTTTGCTGCCTCAGGGCCTGGACGGATTGTTGTCATTGATGGAAAAATGAATTCCAGGGTTTATCAAGACATTTTACAGGAAAACGTAAGACCATCTGTCCCCAACTGAAGCTCCACAGAGGATGGGTGATGCAACGGAACAATGATCCAAAGCATACAAGTAATTCAGCAAAAGAATAGCTTCAGCAGAACAAAATACGCCTTCTGGAGTGGCCCAGTCAGAGTCCTGACCTCAACTCGATTGAAATGCTGTGGCATGACCTTAAGAGAGCCATTCACACCAGATATCCCAAGAATATTACAACACTGAAACAGTTTTGTGAAGAGGAGTGGTCCAACATTACTCCAGATCGTTGTGCAGGTCTGATCTGCAACTACAGGAAACGTTAGGTTGAGGTTATTGCTGCCTAAGACGGGTCAACCAGTTATTAAGTCCAAAGGTTCACATACTTTTTCCACCCTGCACCTTGAATGTTTACACGTTATGTTCAATAAAAACATGAAAACATATAATGTTAGTGTACTATTATTTTCAGCAGACTGTGTTTTTGTATTGTTGTGACTTAGATGAAGATCGGAGCATATTTTATGACCAATTAATGCAGAAAACCATGAAATTCCAAAAGGTTCACAAAGTTTTTCTTGCCACTGTATATCTTCTTGTCTGTCTTTCAGCACGATGATCTCGCAGCTCTTCATCTTGTCTTCAAAGGGCGACCACCTCATCTATAAAGACTGTATCCTCACCGGCTTGTATTAGTATCACTGCTGACTTGTTTTAGTCAGTTATATACAAAAAGTTTCTGGTTCCATGTAAAAGTTTTTGCTTGTCTTGGTGCTAAGTGACAGGAAACTGATTTGGATTTGTGTGGCGTTCCACTGGGCTTCAAATTAATGAGCATTCTTCTCTGTTTATTTGATGATCAGCTGGATAGTATAGTGGTAAGATCGCTTCCCCTCCATGTGGGAAATCAGGCGTTAAAAGGCAGGACCCCTTACTCTTACCCTGCCTTGTACCTTATACCTTTTAAGTGGCTTTGGATAAATTCATCTGCCAAATGACTAAATGTAAAATGTAAACGTAATAATGACCAAACAGTTGATCGAGGAAATTAATTTCAGGTTAACTGACAACAGAAGTAAGCTGTGTTGTTTCAGTCATATACAATATCTTAACCTCACCCTCAGTCCGCGGAGAATCTGGAAGTGACGCTGTCGGCATTTTCTACGAGAAGGTCACAGCACTGACTGGAGACCAGCCTCCAGTTGTAATGGTAACGCAGTGTGTGAATGTGGTGAAGATTGACTGTTTTTACCTGCTGTTCAGTAACTCGGTTCCAGTTGTCTTTTTTTGTAGCTGATTTAATATTTATTACCAGAAAAATGGTTCATTTAGCCTGGTTCCTAATCTGCTTTTTAAAAGATCACATGTGCAGGACAGAAGTCTGATGTCTAATGTATTACAGATGTTTCTCTGTAAGAAAAAAGACTAACCCTGAAATGGGACAAAACATTCATCTTCTCCTTAATGACCTCGGTCCATCATGTCCTGACCTTTGTCCACACAGTGTGAACAGGAGGAAACTTTGTTGATGTGTTTGTTCTGCAGACGCACAAAGATCTTCACTTTATCCACATTAGGCAGGGAGGACTGTACTGGGTCGCCACAACCACAGAGGACACTTCGCCTTTCACCATCATCGAGTTCCTGAACAGGTACAGGTTGTGTCAAACACACATGGGGTTATAAAAACAGGTCCATAAGTATTTGGACAGTGACAGAGTTTCATCATCTTGGCTCTGTACGCCAGCACAGTGGGTTTGAAATGAAACAATCAACATGTGGTTAAACTGGAACATTTATTTTTAAGGATTTGGTTGTAAATATTGTGAGTTTCTGAAACTGCGTGGACTGTGTGTAAAACAGTTGTAATTCAATATATTTAACAGAACCATTAAATCCAGTCAGAAACTTCACAGAGAAAAGACACCAAAACACTTTGTTACTCACCTGCTGCCTTTTCTAACAGTGGTTTAATACACAAATCCAAACATAATAATTCAGTTGATTTAAATGATGAAGGTCTCTGGTCTAATTTTCTATGTTATTGTTGCTCTTTTAGTGGTTTTAAAATGATTTGGATGAATGAACAGTGAGGAGATGTGAAACTACACCAGTTTGTGTCTGTGTGGATTCTCAGGTTAACAGCTCTGGTTAAAGATTACTGTGGCAGCCTGTCGGAGAAGTCGGTGCAGATGAACTTTGCTCTGATCTATGAGCTGCTGGACGAGGTTGTGGTGAGTCTCCCAGCCGTCATGGACTCCTCCTCATAAGCTACACACGAGAAGATGAAACTCATCTTATCACATTTTGTGTTTGTTGCTTTGGTTTTTTCCACATCCATTAATTACTTAATGTAGGAGTGAAAATGAAGCTTGTGCACTGATTTCCACAGTGATTGACATTAATACAACAGAAAGAGGTGTACAAGTGTCTTTATAAATGTGAGGAAAAGAATGTCTTTGTCTGCCTCTGTCATTGCTCAGAAACAAGTAGAAGCACAGCAGTAAGTGACGCTGCTGCCCTGGCTCACGTGTTTCTGTAGTTTATCCATAAATGGCTCCATGGATTAACATCAACATCACGCTCAGGGTCTCTGCACAGGCTGATGAACATAAACACTTTATTGTACGAAGTTAAAAAAACAGTCTACTGTAGTTCTGTTTGGGTGTTAGGTGACTTGTATTAGTTCATATCAACGTTAGCAGTAAATGACAAAGTGAAGTAAACTGATTATGCAATTTATAAAGGTGACAAAGCATTCAACTAAGATAAATTCAAAAGCACTAACACAGGAGTCCATGTTCTGAAGAGCCCAGATACAGTACTTAGAGGACCGGTATGGGAGCAGCAGCTCACTAATGTGGATGTGCTAAAATCAGGTTCATGTTACAGTACTGGTTTCAGTTTGAGATTGCACAAGGTTTAAGCTCACAATGAAATATCCACAAAACTGTCTCTGTTTCAGGACTACGGTTACATCCAGACCACATCTTCTGACGTCCTGAAGAACTTTATCCAGACTGAAGCGGTTTCCTCTAGACCCTTCAGCCTGTTTGACCTCAGCAATGTCGGCTTGGTACGTTACCACTGCAAACACTTGACACGTTTAGACCAGGGCGTTAATAAAACTCTTAAAATGAAAGCTGCTGTCATTTGATAAGGAAAAAAATCTAACCTGTGATCAGTCAAACCAGAAACTGTAACTTCAGAGGTTTTTCTGCCAGTAGTTGTCTTTTCCATGACAGGTTTGAAGAAACCCACCAACTTCCAGCTTTCAGCTCTAATCCAATCCACAGCTATTAAATGATTTATTGTCTTAATACAACAGACAGGTGTTTAAATGAGCATTGGAGCACTGAAAAAACTGCACTCCCATCCTGTTAATACCAGCCTTTAAAGATCTTAATGCTTTTTCAGTGTACATGATGAGAAACCAAAGTCTCAGCCTCATTTATTACAAAATTAAATTTCAAGTTTCTCTGAGGTGATGACAATCTGTGACAAATTATGAGAATATCTTTGAACGTTTGCCCTTTTTTATTTGTATTTCCTATTATCAGCAGAGATGATCCTGGGAAACACAAAGATGGACAAATGGAACAGGCATTAGCCTAAAATTCAAGATTTCCTCTTATCTGGTTGTTTTTCTTTTGCAGTTTGGAGCAGAGACGCAGCAAAGTAAAGTGGCTCCGAGCTCTGCAGCCACCAGACCCATCCAGTCCAGCAGAGAGCAGGTAAACAGCATCACATACCACTGTTATAAAGTTCAATCTTTATTCTCCAACTCCTTTTGTGTTTAAATAAAGATCCCGTAGAGAAGAGATCCCACTGATGACGAATATCCTGAATCATGAATTTTGTTAGACAGGGAAGTTCACTGAGTCTGTGAGGAAGTCAGTGACTTTAATACCAGCTCATTTTCCACCAGTATAATTTTGTCTTAGAAACATGAAGATGAACAAATGACAAAAGCAGCAGAGGCGCTGCTGCATTTAGTTCTTTTAAACAGGACCTTGTTAAAATATATTTAAATGATATTTTTATATTTCAGAAAGAAGGCAAAGCTAAGCTAAGAAATTAGAAAACATTAGCCAAGACGACACAAACCACAAATATTGCTTGAATCTGTCTCTTTTGAAATGCATCAACCAGCAAGATCCTTAAACAGTTTTATCATTATTTTGTATTAATATCTTATTCATATTTATTGATTTATAGATAAAATCCCATCATTCTCCTGAGTTTTTTATCACAGTTATGGCCATGAGCTGAAACTTGAAAATGACTGACATGTTCCAGTAAATAGTCTGGTCCCAGCTGAAACATTTCCTCCGTGAAACCAACTATTCTGATCATCACTAACGAAAGCAGAAGCACAGCTCACGGTTTCCATTCACATGTTTTTTTTTCCCAGGGAGGAAAGAGCGAGATATTTGTGGACGTGATTGAGAGGATGTCGGTCGTCGTTGGCTCCAACGTGAGTAATACAAACGTGATAACAGCAGTCACTGAAGGACTATTGAAATATCTCAAGGCTGCTCGGTTTATTATTGCTGTATCATTTCCACACAGCGTTTAATTTGTGTTGTCATCACTATAATCTGCAGGGGGTTTTGTTGAAGGCAGATGTTGAAGGAGAAATCAGAGTGAAGTGCTACATGCCGAGCTGCTCAGGTGAGTTTAAACAATAGGTGAATTCTGCAGACCACCTCTCCCTCCCTCATGTAATCCAACAAAAGGTGATGGTGCTGGAGCTAAAAACCTCAGAACAATTTACAATCAAGCCCTGTAGATAGACGCAGTCCTAAAAAATGTTTTCAGACATAAACTCTGGACATTTTGTCATTCTGCAGCGGGAGATTGTCCTAGTCAGATGTGGGGAGAAACTCTAGTAAGAGAAGTGGCAGAGAGATCATTATGTGGAGTGATGCCTCCTCGTATTTAAAACGTGTCTGGATAAATTCAGACAGTTAGAGCTCTGTTCTCACTGCTCAGGAAGCAGTGTCTCTTCTCAGCGGTGGAGAGTAGTAATCTGATTACTGACGTTTGTGATTAATTGTGCCTCTCTCTTGAACGTGTTGTCCTCATTTGGCAGAAATGAGAATCGGTCTGAATGAGGAGTTCAGCATCGGGAAGTCACAGCTCAGAGGTGAAACACACACAGCTACAAATTAAATGACTTTACTATTAGTGTATATCCGTAAATGTCCTCTCTATACTTTTTTATTTAACTTGATTGTAAAGTGCAGACAAAAAATCTTTCATTAGTCACCTGAAGAATGATCAATGAATGAAATTTATATTTATTTATTTAAATTATTAAAAACTGTCCCAGGAATAAATGATAATAAACAGTAAATGACACTCGCTTCACTTTAACATGATTGATTCTGACCTGTTCATCATCACGTGCTCTGTCAGCATCAAACCAGGCACGTTTTTATCCTGTCAGCATTGTTAAATACAGGTGGAATCCTTTCCTCCAACATCTGATTTCCTGCTGTTTTATTCATTTATTTTGGTCATCCAGGTAAATTTAAATGTCTGATTACACCTGGGTTTCTGATTTATTCTTTAACTCTGCAGTGTGAGCTGTGTGATGTGCTGGTTAAAGACAGCTTCTGATTAAAGGGAGAGTTGTAGGATGAAACTTGGCCTTGTTTCTGATCCACAGTGATTTTCTCCTTCAGGTTACGGGGCGGCTGTTCGTGTTGACGAGTGCAGTTTCCATCAGGCTGTCCGACTGGACGAGTTCGACACCCACCGGATCCTCCGACTCTGCCCCAGCCAGGGGGAGGTGCTCTCATCCACTCACTGTCTTAGTGTCATTAGTGTTGTTCAGATTTTAATAGTTTCTTGGTCATTAGTTCACACTCGTTGTCGTAACCTGCTATTTCTCCTAGTTCTTAAACTAAATGTACCCACCTACAGTGGACAGAATATTAGGAACATCTTCCAGAGTAGCACAGTGTATTGATCAACAGCAGAACTGACTTTTAATGGTTGTGTTTGATGAAGAAATGCTATAAACTACTGAAATCTTGCTACGTTTTCAGATTCAGCTTTGTGCAGTAACTGTTAAAACAGTAATTTTGCACGAAACTGTTGCAAACTCCTGTGTTTATGTGCACGTTGTTTTGTTGGTGTGTAGAATCTATTTAAAATCAACAGGTGTGTTGACAGGCACAAATACTGACTTCACTCTTTACAGTCTGATCACATCAACACCATATCGAGAGCTAAAGAGTATTTCCAACCAGATAACTGAACTGTAGAATATTTTATTTTTTTTACCCATAAAGTCTGACTTTAAAGTATTTCTAAACATTTACATACACATATGTTGCTATTATAAACCCAAGACAAAGGACTTTCTGTAGTATTTACAGCCTGAAACCCGAACTGAGGAGTATGTTTTGTAGTATTTGCCATCTGAATCCTCTTTATTATCATCATTGTTACTGCTGTCAGACGTTACACTACTGCAGTGGGTAGATTATCATTATGTGGTTTATGGTCATATGTTTTGTTTCACTGTAGTTACACTGTGTAATTTCAGTTGACAACCAGGTTTAGCTGTTTACATACCTCAGTACTCCACTTTCTACTGTTTACATACTTCTCTGCATGTAAACACACTCACTTACTTATGTGTTATACCTACTGCTACAAATTCAGCCTCCTTGAGTTTTATTCATCCTGTTTTTCCTGTGGCCGCAGCAAACCGTGATGCAGTACCAGCTGAGTGACGATCTGCCTTCAGCTCCTCCTTTCCGGCTCTTTCCAACCATTGAGAGAGACAACGGAGGAAGGTAACAACTTCAGACACATCCACCCTTTGACTCCTTGAATCCTTTTATCCGAACATTTTCCTGTTTCTTTACAGAGCTGCATTGGTCGGATAGTAACACTTAAACCCAGTACATTTACTTTAAAAGACCAGAAAATGATGTTTATGCCATCAAGTCAGCGTCACTTGCTAAGAATTTGTTATATAACTTTATGTATAGTTAAATAAATGTAAATGTATGTATTTATGTAACAAAGTGCTTCACTGGATGTCCTGGCTGCTTGGTCATATGGTTAATTTGCATTTAAAACATTAAAATATATTAAAATGTGTAGAATAATCAGATGCATGAATGCAGTAACATTAACAGCTCTATTAAAGAAAGTACTTAATAGGACCTTCACCACAAAGTCAGAAGAGGTTTTTGCACACAGCTGTTTTCATCTCTGCAGGCTGCTGATGTACCTGAAGCTTCGCTGTGATCTGTCCCCAAAGAGGTCAGTCCCTTTGTATTTGGTCGGTTTAACAATGACACGATCTGTAAAAACTGTTTTCAACAGTAGATGAGCTTCCACGTGTTTGCTGACAGGGGGCAGAAAATGATCCAGAACAGCTGAGAGTTTATGAGCTGTGTAAATTCAACATTTCATGTAATTTGCATTTGTACAGACTCGTCCCATTCAGGCAAGATTAACAAGGTTAGCTTGAATATCCAGGGTTGTACTTATGATCCTATTATTTCTTACCTCTTTCTAACCACTACTTTTAGATATAAGACTTTAGATGTGCTGTACTCTCTACAGTAATGCTCCATAAGACCCATATTTCCTTACTGTGCACATTATCTGCTCCCTCTCCGTCCTGCTGACGTCTCAGGCTCTTTATTCACTGTCATCCTCTGTTCTGACCCCTGACACTGTAACATCACCTAATGTAGCTGGAATATTCTCCACTCTGATATCTCAGTGTTGTCGTCTCCTCACACATCAGTCACGGAGCGCTCTGCTTGCCAAACGTCCTGCAGCCTGAACCATTTCCTATTTGTTCCTGTCACCGTAGAGCTGCTATCATCACGTTACTGACACATGAACATGTGACTGTATCCAGACATGTTGTACAGCTACAAACATGTGCAACACAACTTCTCAATTTATTTAACTCAATAAAACCTTTTTGTGAATGAAACTTTCCTAACAAAGCAGAACCGGAAGACATAAATCGTAACTTCACTGCTGTTGATTATACTAATGAAGAAAATGTTCTACAAGCCTCAGTGGGACCTGTTTTAGAAGCTTGTGTAGTGGATACAGATTCTGTTGGACTCAGTTCTTAGGGGTCTGGTTTCTGTCTAACACCTTATTTAGGAATACATTATTTTAAGTCTCTGTTACTGACTCTAAGACAAATGTTCATCAGAAGAATTATTAAGCAAATGAAAATTGAGAACATACTGTGATATTAAGAGCATTTATCATTCTTTGTGTGTGTCCAGTGGTCTCTGTGCTCATGTGCTGCTTTTAACTGTGGAAACATTCTGTTCCAGAGAGTAGACAGAGCCTAATGTGATGTGGACGAGGCTGAGATGAGCACATTTTGTATTTTACTGTTCTTTTCATCATGAACTTTGATTTAAACTGTTCCTGAAATGCCTGAGAGGCACCACAGTCAGCTCTGATACGACTAATGAATGTAGATCACAGCACATGTTTGCATGTCAGACATATGGCTTGGCTTAATGTCTGTTGTAGGTGTATAATGAGGATGTTGCCTATTTAAATTGTTTAGTTTAGATCTGGCATTATGTGTCTGACACGTGAAACCATGTCTCTTTGCTTTTTCTGCCTCTAAAACATTTTGTGTATGACACAAAATTCAATTCTGTAAATCCATTCATGCAGTAGCTTCACCTCTCAAATGACTGCAGTGCAGTAAAAAGTGTTGGATAAAATGCAGATAATCAAAGGAAACATTCCTGAGGAGTCGGAGACACTCGGTGGTACAGTGTTAATAAACATATTGAGGATTAGATTTAGTGCTTAGAGCTTACTGTGAGATGTGACTGTGCTGTTGTGTTTTTGCAGCTCTGCCATCAACGTCTGTGCCACCATCCCTGTCCCCAAAGGCTCTGTGAGGTGAGATGCTGCCATTCAAATTTAGCTTTGTTTGTTATGAAAATCATCTGCATTAAAAAGGAGAAACTAAAGCCCGACATGACCTCAGACCTGGAGTCTGGACCTTTCATGCTTCTTTTTTTATTAGAATGATTCTTGTGTTGTTTTTACGGAGTCTGTGGACATAAACAGGAAGGTTCACTTGGAGGAGTTCTTCATCTCTCTGAGGAAAATTAAAAACTGGAACTGAACCAACATTAACAAAGCAGGAAGCATCATAGATGAGCAGAAGGAAGCACTCCTAATTTGTTATGTAAATTCATGGAAAGTTAATTCACTGATGGGTGGAAGGCCACTTTACCTTTTCTACTGTGTCAGTGTTGGGATAAAAGTCAACCTCTTAACCAGCTCAAACCGGTGGGTCACTACACACTGTGTCCTTTTACACATTAGATAATCCTGAACTTTTTCGAGTCCCTGGAGTCTGATCCTACAGTAAATGTAGATCAGATTGAAGAGTGAAATAGCAGCGGAATCTGACACATGGTGTTTATCCGGTAGATACCTGATGCTGTGAAAATGTGACTGTGACATCAGTGTCCTCATTCTCACTAGACATCACTGAAAGTTTGAAAGAGGAGTAACGGAGGCCATGTGGTCTTAGACTGACTGATGCTGAGATCAGGACTCTGTGGGGCCACACCATCTGGTTTCACAAAGACAGACTTTGACTGTGGGACTAAGTAGTTTAAATTCTGGATACATTTCTGCAAAAAAACTACAAATAATAGTAATATAAATTTCAACACAAACTGCTGTTAAAGATCTGTGAGACCGTCCCATTTATTGCCAAACCTCTTGATCTTCTTATCGCTGATCATTCTTCATGACTCAGGATGTTCAGGCTCGCTGTCGTGCTGCAGAATGATTTTGGATCTGATCAGAATCTCAGCATGTAAAGTGCCTTAAATCTTTGCCTTAAATCACTGGACATGAAAACATCATCCAGTCCTGACTGAAAATGAAATGAATTACATCAGCTGAAAGCCCTTGGCAGGATCAGCTATTAAATCACCTTCTATGCACTCACCTCTGAAAGCTTTTCCGCTTCACTGCTTCACCCCACATGGTCTCTGTGACATCACCACCGCAGCAACATGTGAACCCTGATGACCTCTGAACTCCTCAGGCATCATCCACAATGTCTAACACAGCTGATAAAGAATGAGTTTAATCTCCCACTGTGGGTGAGGAAATAGTCTGAGGAGGTGTAAACCAAGCGGTTGACATAAAGTCTTGTGTGCGTTCAGTTTGTCGCAGGAGCTGAGCAGTCCGGATCAGAGCACCGAGCTGAAGCCGCAGAGCAGAGCCGTGGTCTGGCAAATCCCACGCTTCCCCGGAGGAACACAGCTCTCTGCTCTTTTCAAGGTGAGCACATACAGGTGACACACATGGTTGTGTAAAAAACGAGAAGCTGCTCACTGCATCAGTTTGGGTTCAATAACGAATCATCCATGCCGATATTATCCAGGGAGGCTCTGACCTGTTTATCTAGTATCCTACCTATATACTATCCTAGTTAAATCCAGGTGGTGACTTTTTTTTTTTTTTTGGACGGGCAGAGGATTAACTCTGGACGATGTCTGTAGAATCACACACACACAGGAAAACAGCAGGAGATTGTCCAAGTCAGCTAATTAAGTTCAAAAAGTGAAGTGTGGACTTCTGTGTAATACTGTGTTTATGTTATTTGTGTGTGAAGCTCACAGAGCTCCAGCAAAGACACTTCACACAGTTTTGGGACAGACCCCTAATTATTGCTTCCTAATGATCTCTTCCTGTGTGCCTGCTTTCAGCTGGAAGTCCCCGGCCTCAGCTCGGCCTCTATGCTAGAAGTGGGTCCAGTCGGTCTGAGCTTTGAGCTGCCAAAGTTCACCGCCACGGGGCTGCAGATCCGCTTCCTTCGCCTGTCGCCCATCCAGCCAGGCCCATCGCAGCGCTGGGTCCGATATGTCACCCACTCTGACTCCTACACCATCCGGATTTAATCCAAACAGACTTCAGTTATTATAAGTGATCAAAAATGTCTCATCAGTTTCATGATGAAGCAGAAAACTGTTATTGACTTATGATATCTTGAGGAAGAAAACAAATGAAATGAAACAAATAAAGTAACCGTCTTCCTGAGAAAGAGAATCGCTGATATTTCCATAGAACGTGGTTTCTACAAGGGTTTAAAAAGACGATCTGACATGGCACTAAGTCAGAAATGGATTGAAGACGTCTTAGTAGCAGCTGAATCATAGTGGTGCTGAAGGAATTGGTAAAAGTACTGTCAAAACAAGGCTGTGTAGTAGTGGTCCAAGGACCAACTCAGGAGACGGGCTTTTAGAGGCTGCTGCTCCTCCTCTGAGACCACTAATGGACGACCTCTGATTAGAGTCGTGTTCTTTATTTAACAAACTCTGTATCTGTGATGAAGCTGCTGTTCTATCTCTGATGATGATATCTTTGATGTATTGATCTCCTGTTGGTCTCTGATCCTGCTCTGCCCCCGTAGAAACCTTCAGTCCAGCTGTGATGTGACGCAGAAAAAACTCCTCTTTGTCAGAATCGGACTCGGTCCCAATGTTTCTGCTGAGTCAGCAACGTTCTGCGGGAGACTCAGTCAAGTTTCTAACAGGTTGATTTACTGAACAAGTCTTTGACGAGTGGATCAAATCCAGCTGAGAGTCACCTGAACGTGAGCTTCACTGAAAATATCTTTGCTTTACATGTCATAGGAGTTGTATCTTATATTTTTAAATGTTCTGTTTCCAAAACATGTCATGCAACACGTCACACATTTATAATTTCATTTTTACAAAGACCCCCCAACATCATTCATGCATGTGGAAATAATGCTCTTGTTTGCAGGGGACTATTTTCAGCTGCGGATTAATCTCCATTTGTGGCATCAGGACAGTGAAAGTGAGACTGTGTCAGGAAACTGGAGCTCTGAGGCTCGGAGTTGGTCTGCGTTTGTTCAGACCATCAAGAGCTGCAGGTTTACTTCTGATTTGTCACATTTCATCTCTGTGTGAACCTTTATTGTTTGTTGATTCCCTGTGGTTTTATTCCTCAGGGTTATTTTAGCTGGGTTTAGATATTTATTGGCACAAACTGGAGAAATATCAAATATCATCAGTCGATGAATATCATCAGTTCGTCCTCCGCCGCAGGCGGAGGACGAACCTTCCCTGATCCCAGAACTTGCTGAGGCAGGTCTGCAGCAGCTCACAGTGACAGCAAACAGCCAAAGAAAATATCCTGGAATTAAAGAGGTTGTACAAACACACACTCCAGTAACTGCAGCTCTGACAGGACAGTGCTGAGCCCTGCACATCCTCTTAGAAATGCTCTCATGAAAATACTTTGACTCACTCTGTGGCTGACAGCTCCAGGCCCCAAAACACCCCAGAAATACACTGCTGTCCAAATAAAAGGTCACATGCTCTAATGCCTTTAGCTTTGATTACAGCACATTCACCGTGGCATCGTTTCACTAAGTTTCTACAATGTCTCAAAAATGTATTCTCATCCAGAGTTGCATTCATTTTTCATCAAGATCTTATTTTGATGATGGAGTCAGACGCTGCTCAAAGCCTTCTCCAGCACATACCAAAGATTCTCTGTGGGGTTAAGGTCTGGAGTCTGTGGTGGCCAATCCATGTGTGAAGATGAACCAGTCTATCACGGTTTGAACCAGATGAATCCTGACAATTGTCGTCTTGGAATATGTCCGAGACATCAGGGAAGAATCCATTGATTAATAACCTGGTCATTCAGTATATTCAGGTAGTCAGCTGACCTCAGTCTTTGGACTCATAACGTTGTTGAACCTAGACCTGACCAACTGCAGCAGCCCCAGATCATAGCACTGCCCCCACAGGTCTGTACAGTAGACACTAGACATGATGGGTACATCACTTCACCCTCCTCTCTTCTTACTCTGATGCTCCATCACTCTGGAACAGGGTCAATCTGGACTCATCAGACCACATGACCTTCTCCTCAGATGTTTTCTTTGATTCATACCAATAATTTGACCCTTCAGAAACAGACAGCACAAAAATGTTTGAAAACGCAGCAGCATGTCTCATGATCAGTAAAAAGGACACGTTACACCACTGTTCAGATCTCTGCACTGGTTTCATGGAGCTGCTGCATCAGGTTCAAAGTCTCTTACCTACAAAGTGGTCAACTCATCAGCACCAGTACCTGAACTCCCTCATCCAGGTCTACAATCCTCTGCAAGTGACTGAAGTCTTGCGGTCCCTCACTTTAAAAGATCCCAGGCTAAACCTGTTAGTTCAGTGGTTCCACGATGGTGGAACGATCTAGCCACCTCTGTACGCTCAGCTGCCTCAGTCTCAATTTTAAAAAACCTCCTCAAAACAGAACTCTTCCACAACTTTCTCTGCACTTAAAAAATCTAAATCTTGCACTTACACCAAATGAAACTGAAGCAGTTCTTCCTAGAGCACTTTATTTTAAGGTTCTTCTCCTTGACTTAAGATATTTTGCCTTGTTCCTCACTTGTAAGTCGCTTTGGATAAAAGCGTCTGATAAATAACTAAATGTAAATGTAAATTTTCCTGTAGACGTCATTTTTATTTCTTTAATTCAGTTTGTGTTCACTGTCTCTCATGTCTGCCTCTGTATAGTTTTAATTTGTGAACCATGTTTCTTTAGTGTCTTTTGATACAACTTTATTGTCACAGCAGCAGAGGAAACGTTACAGCAAATAAAGCAAATAACGAAAACGCTAGAACAGGAAAAAATCCACAACGCAGTAGAATTACTGCTTTGCAGCTGGAGTTTATGTTTGTCCAGACTTGTACTAAACTGTTTATAGATGAGTCCAGGTGGACTTTTGTGCCAGATGTAATGAGACATATTGTTGACAAGAATAGGACATACATGGGGTTACAGTGACCTTCGACCACCAAAATCTAATCAGGTAATCCTTAAGTGGACATTAATGCCAAAATTAAAGTAAATTGAAGTCATTCCTGGGACGTTGTCTTCAGAAGAAGGACCTGACACGGCGCCTGCAGCCGAGTCATATGTAGTTAGGAAGGTGAGACACAGTTGGCAGCAACGTGTGTGATTCTAAGAAAGAAGGGTGCTTAGAGGCAACGACGACACAAACGGATGAAGGTTTCGATAAGTCTGCAGTGAGCCGAGCCTTTTTCTGTCACAAAGATCACAAACTCCACGTTAAGCCAAAGTCAAAGTGCGTTTACGACTGAGTCCACCGTCCTACATTAGTACAACCTCATCATTAGTAGATGGTCTCTGTCAGGTTGTCTCTTTATGATCATTTTGCGGTGTTGGGGTTTGTTTTGTGTCTCTTCATCGTCACTTTTATGTATGTATCTATGAGTATTAAGTGCCTTGACATGACTGCTGTTGTATTTGGTGCTGTACAAATAAGAATGTATTGAGCTGAATTGTATGTTGTGTGCTTCTGTTTCTCCTTTAGGTCCTTTTTATGTTATTCTTTAATAGTGTTTCTGTGCTTTTGTCTCCGTGTTGAAGCTCCTTGTGGTTCTTCTGAATCTTATTTTACATCTGTTTTATTCGAGTCGTCCTTCGTTGCTTTATGTTTGTTTTGCTTCTCAGTCTCCTTGTTCATGATGTTTGGGGCATTTTGTGTTCTGTCCCTTCACACAGAGGCTCTGACCCGAGGCCCCGACACCTCGGGCCCCTCGGACCAGGGTCCCTTCAGTTCTCGTCCAGGCTGCAGTGAGTCACAGTTTCTTTACCGTGAATCATTTTCTGTCTTTTTAACATTTAAAGCTTCGTGTTGTCATGTTGCTGGGGGCTGAGTTGCGCAACATGATCTGCAGCCGCTGCACAACACACACACACACACACACACACACACACACACACACACACACACACACACTCTCTGTCTCTCTCTCTCTCTCCTCTCTCTCTCACACACACATACACTCTCTGTCTCTCTCTCTCTCTCACACAGAGAGAGAGAGAGAGAGAGAGAGAGAGAGAGAGTGTGTGTGAGAGAGAGAGAGAGAGAGAGTGTGTGAGAGAGAGAGAGAGAGAGAGAGAGTGTGAGAGAGAGAGAGAGAGAGAGAGAGAGTGTGAGAGAGAGAGAGAGAGAGAGAGAGAGTGAGGTGTGTGAGAGAGAGAGAGAGAGAGTTGTGTGGAGAGAGAGGAGAGCGTGTGTGGAGAGAGAGAGAGAGAGACGAGAGTGTGTGAGAGAGGAGGCGAGACAGAGCGGTGTTG